>NC_141765.1:51581558-51669058 GCF_982258835.1 Parasteatoda tepidariorum | reverse complement strand
TTTTTGATCTGTGTTATGCCAAGTGAACCGTGGAATGTGGTTTAATCAGTTTATCAAGTGATGCCATTTATCATGAGTAGTGGAAAACATAGGACTTTTTGTTTTAAGCAACTGCGCACTGCTACAATCAATGCACGAATGAATAATTCAAATTTCAATAGTCCCGGGTCAGCAATTAAGAAGTGTAGGGCGCTGAAACTCTTCGTGTGTTTAAGGAACT
Organism: Parasteatoda tepidariorum; assembly: GCF_982258835.1. NCBI lineage: Eukaryota > Metazoa > Arthropoda > Arachnida > Araneae > Theridiidae > Parasteatoda > Parasteatoda tepidariorum. Next base: position 51,668,838 of record NC_141765.1, on the reverse strand, counting down.
GAGGAAATATTGTTACAATGTTGAGATTAAAAACCCCGCTCAACCGATCATGTGTTTAACAGTTTAAACAACTCGGCTGAAGTATATATCCAGCTGGCTTTATAAGTTATTTTTAACATATTTATTACTATAAAATAATTTGGTATATTCTGTTGTATTAGACAGCTCTAAGGAAATAAAAAATATGAATTTTTAATCCGTATCACATGGATTAGCTTCCAGCTTCCGAAGAGCGTGCACTCGATTCTCATTGGCTGCGGGGAGCGGGAATAAATTTTGGTTACTTAACCGTATTAGGTGTAAACAGTCATAAAATTATTTTCCTTATGCAAGCTTTATTTTTATAATTATTATACTTTTTAGTTGAATATTATATAAAATAACAGTTAAATAAATTGTTATTTAACTATTTCTTCTGAGAAATTTCCAACAGTATAACTATTAAATATTATAATTGGCAGGTCTAGTAATTACTTTATTTTATTGTCCACGCAATATTTATTGTAAAACTTACTTATCGCGCTTTATCTATTTATTTAAATTGTTACTATCATGTTAAAACTTTTAAAGGTGAATGTTTTAATTTTTTTTTTAAAAAAAGCGAACTTAATTTTCTGTAACATGCATTAAGAGCAATTTTAGAATATAAATTGCTAATTAATACGAAATGTTTTCAAAATGTCACAAGGTTTTTATGTTATCTAAAATAAATTCTAAAAAAGGCTTTATAAATGTCCTCGCGTTTAAGCTCTTGGGATATTTTTTGTTTGATTCCGGCGTTACATTTAAATGGTTTTAAATGTTCCATTAAATCGTATAAAAACATTACAAATCCATTAAGCAAGATAAAGCTTTAACAATTCTGAAAGAATAAATACCTTTATAGCTTATTTCAGTTAGATTTAAAAATAAAACCAAGAAATCTGCGAATACTAAGAATTTTGAAAGTGGTTTTATTACCGTAAAAATTAAAAAAGTGTGCTTTTACGGAATTTCAATGAACAGTATTCTAACAATATGCTGAAATAATCAACCTAGGCCAGTTTTGCATCATGACTTGAATATAATAAATTTATTTAATTGACCAATAATTCATTTATTAGCACTTTATAACAAATATTTAATAAATTCTCTGATCAGAATAATTCTGTACACAAATTTATAACTGTCAAATAGTGCATTATATATTTTTTATAATTTAAAATTTTTTAAACGAATTTTCTTGATTGTTTAGAAGCAATTTTTCGTGAAAGATTAACATTTTGTGCAAAATATATATTTTTAAAGTTATTAGATTTTACTTACTTTATTTATAATTATTTATTTTCAATAAACTATTTTCACAAATTCTATTTGAATAAAATTTTTATTTCATTTCTTTGAAATCAATTCTACATATTCTGTCTTCCTTTATTTTTTTCAACAATATTTAAGTTTTTGAAATCCATTCCAAAAATTATATATATTTTCCTAGTTTGCTGCCATTATATTCTACTTTCTTAAAATCCATACTACTATTGACTCCATACCCTATTTAGATTTTACCATAGCTTTTTACCTTTTAAAATTAAACACTAATTTGAAATCCACATAATTTTTTATACCACTAAATTCTCCTTCATAAAATCTGAGCTACGAATTCCACTTGTCCTTTGTTTTCTTTAACCATGTTCTCATTTATAATACCCATATTACTTGTTATTTTATATCAATTTTGTTTTCTGCTTCAATATTTTCCCACTTGTCCTTTGTTTTCTTCAACAATGTTCTCATTTATAATACCAATATTACTTGTTATTTAATATCAGTTTTGTTTTCTGCTTCAATATTTACCCTTTTTCAAAGTTCATACTACAAAAAATTCCTAAGGGCATGGTATAAAACCATTTATTATATAAATTTTTTTTAGTTTTGCAGTTTTGACTAAATGTTTGATAATTGGAACTATATTTTTGAAAACAAAATTTGATGTAAAAAACAACCACATGAAAGGAAAACTTACCAAATGAATGGTATAAATACCATATATTTTGGTTTTCTTTTGGTTATTTTTACCAGAAATGTCTTTACCGGTTATCTACATGGATCTATGGAAACTTACAAGAAATTTAAATTATGACTAGGATTCTCCAGGATTTTTTGTTTTGTGGGATAGACATTTTTTTACAGTATTTACCATAAATTCAAAAAAATGCTTTATTTTTAACTAAAAATGGCCTTTTGAAAAACAAAAATAAAATAATAATAATTTTTATCGCTAGTTTCATAAGTTTTAACACATTATAAAACAAACTAGTTTCTCAAAATGTTAAATTAATATCTTACAAGAAAGTTCTCGAAACTAATCGGATACCTAATCCATCATTGTTAATCAGTGTTTCTCAGAAAATTTGCAATAAAGAGTGATAATATGTTCCTTAACTTCATTAAAATGAATTATTAATTATATTGTAATTACTTTTTAGGTTATCTTAGTTGATTAAATTTCTCCGTAGTTGTAGATTAATTATTTTATTTTTATTTAGAAATTCCTGAAATCTATTCTCTAATTTAAATGACGTTATTGATATTTGTCAGCGTCGCCTTCGAGCAATTAGAAGCCTCCAGATAAGAAGATGACCATTATTTTGTGCGTTTAAGCTTTCTATAATTGGGTAACTTGAATAACCATTAAATGGACGCTGAAAGGTCTTTAATTTTCGGATAATATTACCCTCGCTGTATTAAAGAGGATTGAGAATTAATTCTATGCTCCTAGCAATCGAATCCTTAAATTGATATGTCAGACTATCGTGAACCAACCAGTAGTTTGAATTCAAACTAATTGCCAAACATAGAATACACATTATGGTAGAGCTTTGCTTTAAGATTTTACATCTAAACTATAGATATGCGCATTTCATACACTCTGTTCTCTACGTTCAATTAGTGTGTGTAATAAGCATCGAATTCCACTAAGTATACAAGGAAGTGATTTCAAACTATCCTCAATGAATCAATAGAGAAGAAACTAAGCACTTGAATATGTTGAGCAATTCACTAAATTGTTCCGGAAAGTGCGAGTATTCAAGAATTTACATATTTTTCAAAAAATATATATGTAAGCGATAATTGCAAATATATACAATATATACAAATATATTAATACAAACAATACTTAAAGGCTAAGTCATTGAGCATTAATTTCTAATCTAAGCCTCTATTCTCGGCTACCATGCAAATGTAATTTTTCCAATAAAAACTGTATTAACAGTAATAAATATATACAATTAATAATACATTATAGTACTGTTAAAGCTTGTACTTATTTAACATTCCAGTAATTTTAAAATTTTTATTTATTTCACCTTCTAATAATTTTATTTATTACTTATTTATTTGATATTTTAGAAACTTAAAATTTTTATTTATTTGACATTCAATTAATTTTAATATTTTTTGATATTTTTAATTTTTTTTTGGCATTTAAGTAATTTAAAAGGTTGTATTTTTTTGTCATTTTAGAATGATTAAATTTGTATTTACTATACTTTCTAGTTATTTCAAAATTTTTATTTATTTGATAGTTTAGTAATTTTTTTTTTAGTTTCTTAGCGTTCAAGTAATTTTAAATTTTTTATTTATTCTACATTCTAGTACTTTAAAACTTGTATTTACAATATGTTCTAGTTATTATTAATTTTTTTTTAATTTTTTAGACATTCCACTAATTTTATAATTTGTGTTTATCTGACATTCTAGTAAAAAAAATTTTTTAATTATTTGACATTCTAGGAGTTTAAAATTTATATTTATTTAATATTCTGGTAATTTAAAATTAGTGCTTACTATACATTCTAATAATTTTAATATTTGCATTTATTTAACATTTAAGTAATATCATAATTTGTGCTATACTTTCTAGTAATGACCAAATTACTACCAGTGCAAAATGTTTGCCTGGCTCTAATGCTAGTAATATTAAAAATTATAATTTTTAGACAAATGTTTTAATATTAAAATCGATAATTTATCTTGCATTAAAATTTGTTTTAATTTCCGTTTTTCAATTTTTATATCATATTTACGTACAAGTGTGTGTATATATATATATATATATATATATATATATATATATATATATATATATAATATGCGGTGTATCCACACCGATATTTTTTAGTAAATTAGTAGTGAAGCAGCATGATTAAAGAGTCCAGTTGTGCATTATCTGTTTATTTAGAAGCTATGGTGAAAGCATACACATTTTAGTCTCCTCCCGCTGGCTATGGGTGGAGACCCATGTCCCGTCTCAGCAGACGGAATTTAGTTAAGCATGATAAACAACAAAAAAGCCACGCAAAAACATTAGGTCCTGGATTATATAGGATGATTAAAAAGAGTAAAAAGGCTCCAGTCATATATCTTTTTTGTATTCTTACGCCTCATCAAATTTATTTATTACTCAAAGCAAATCGTTTAATCTTTCCTTATATGGAAGTGAAAGATCTTAAAATAACTTCTCTTTTGAAGTATTAATCTAATTATTATTCATTGGCATGTTTTTAGCCTTGAAGTCCCAAAATAGAATTTCTACCCTTATCCTTTACTAAAGATATTTAATGAAAAGGAATGAAGTTTTAATGCTTTTATTAATGCAAAAGTATTTAATTTTTGTATTACATATATATATATATATATATATATATATATATATATATGAAGAAAAATATTTGCATCATATTTTTAACTAATAAAACAAACTCTTAAGTTTTCAAACTTTTTTTATCCCCCAGGCCACTTAAATATAAATTCGATTAATGGGAAGTAGCAATCAATAAGAAAAATTGATAAATAGTTTTAAATGTATTGAAACTTAGACAATCGAACAATACATAAATTTTAAACTTATAAAAAGTAGCTTTTTAATGTTATTTAAAAATTAAGCTCGTTAGATTATTGCTGTTAAAATAAATTTCCATACTAAATAAAAATATTTATGGTTTGTCATTATTTCGTAATAATTCTCAATTTAATGATAAAAAATTACTATCTAGAATAAAATTAAATTTTTTTTATCCTACTTATTCTCCTATATACTCATGATTATTCCAGCTAGTGACTCATTAATTTCTCTTCTTATTCTTCGACTGTTATTAAAGTTATTTTGTAATCATTATTTTCTTGAATGCCAATTTAAATATGTATATTATTATAGCTTGAAAATGTAAACTCATGTAACTTTTATTCTAGGAGAAATGTTGTTGAACTTTTATGAAAATAGTAATTTTTATACAATTAGAACCATTGATTTCTAGTTTTTATTCGTTTCGTATTTTAACTTCTTTGTTTTATTCGCTTTTTAATTCTTTGTTTTCCTTCATTGTTTACCATTTGATCAGATTTTTATAGGATATTAATATATTTTATAATTTTTCGATTTTGTTTGTTTTTGTATTTCAATGTTTTACTTTCAAATATTTTAAACCTTAGGAATTTAATCCCGATCTTTAGGAATCTTATCCACCCGATCTTATTTTGTAAATAAGTTTAGGCAAAGAAATATTGAACTTATATCTAATCTCATCGAATACTTTTTTTTGAATTAAATTATTTCTTTCATTTTTTACTGTTACTTAAATATGTTTTTAAGAATAAGCTTCGCTTATTTGGAATGTTTAATTCTTGATGTTCTTTTAATAATTTTTAATAATCTCCTGTGTTTCATTTACTTAAGCATAACATAATATTAAAAAAAGTTCATATTAAATTTATTTCCGTTTTAATCCATACGACTATCTTATAAATCAAATATGATTTGAATATCCATACTTTTTCTCTATTAACGTATTGCAAACACATAATGTAATAAATGATTATTTTATTACTAGTTTTATTATTATGTAACACTAAAATTTATAAGTACAGTCAGATACACATAAGAGTAAGTGAAGTTATTTTTACGATACAATAAAGAGTAAGAATCATTAATTCAGGATGCATCGATACAAGATTTCTAAAAATAATAACAGTTTGTTATTCAAGCGCAGAGAGAATATTTATGTAAATTCTAGGCTTAACAAAACCGAAGAGGATAGAAGTTAAATGTTGTTGTAAAATTATTTAATATAATTGAAACAGTTATATAAGTCTTCTTCTGTGAACATAACAATCCTTATTTTACATCTTAAAACATGCATGTTTTTTTAAAAAACAATTTACTTCAACATACTGTTCAGCATTGTGTGAGGCAAAATCAATATTTCACCTGCTCTGCTCGATTGTAAACAAGAAATATAGTATGTCAGACGGTTTCCAAACGTACGCTGCCAAAAGTGGTGTAAATAATTCATGTGCTGTAAATGCATGTGCTATTGGTATAATCTTTCTTAGATTTAACTGCACCGTTTAAAATGTGTATGAACTCTCGATTTGGTATTAACTTGAAATAATAAACTCCAAATAATTCCAAATTTGGATATGTATTGCACCAGATATTTTGCACTGGATACCGTGTATGGCTCCAGATGCCTGAAGACACTAATTATATCGACGCTAAATTAACATTTTAAATTTTATTTTATACCGTCGTTGAACAACCAACCTGATTTTGAGTTTCTATGTTCTATGTTCTACGACTTCCTATGTTCATCTCCGCACTCTTTAAACGATTCCAGAAGACAAACAAACTCCAGGATAATGTATTGTGAGAAATGCGCCTTCGTGGAGGACTTTTTTATGGAACTAATCCACATTTGCATTACACGAAGAGGAAAACCTTTGAAACTTTCTACGGTTAGCCTGATGGCAGGGGGACTCTAACCCATGATCCGTCTAGGATATTTGGAGATACACAGAGGATATTTTTCATCAGTTCTAAGGTCGGTGCGAGGTGGATGCGGTATTCGTATCAACCAGCCATCGCTGGGATTCGAACCAGGGGCACCCCAATGGGAGGTGAGCTCTCTATCCCTTGAGTCACTAAGACTCACTGAATTAACATTGCCAGACATGCCAGATGTATCTCAGACACATCTTGTTGCCACAACATGCTGAACAAAGTTTGAGCACCACCTGTAGATATATTTGTAAAACGTGCCTGAAAGTGGAGTAAAAATAAAACGATTGTTTGCTGTCTTAGTACATGAAGCAATTTATAGCTCTTTCTTGTAGCTCTGGATAGCGCTTGCGACTTCATATTTTTATTTGATTTTTTAATCAATAGCATGCTTCTTTCTCCACGATTTTTTAATCATCTATTACTATTGAAAAAATCTTTTTTAAAAAGTATGTTTTCAGGCATTGATATATTTTTCAATATATTTTTATTGAGGTATTTCCTATATTTACCTCGTTAGTAATCAGAAATAAAACAATCATTGCAAAATCCATTTTCGAAAGGTATGTGCTCATTACAATCGATGGCTTAGTAAGGTATAAGCCTAAAGCAAATTAGCAAAATGGGTGGAAATAAATTGCTGTAAAAATCCACGTTTACGTTAACTCTACTCTATTGAAGTCAGTGAATCATGAACTTTTGCTACAAGCTATTACGAAGAATACATTTTGGCACAGTATCAGAGAAATATCTCGTTCCTAAAATTGAAAGCTTTGACAAATAACTACATAATTGCTACATAGTTTGATATTTTAGTGCATGTTCAATCAGAATATCGTTCAAATTTGCAGTAATTTTTTTTTTATGTTGTAGTAAAAGGTAAGTAAATTAATAGATGGAATTAAGTAATAAATTAATGGTTGTATATTAGTTGATGGTAAATTAATATTTAGACATTAATTACTGTTTGAGATGGTAGTAAATTAATGATGAGTATATTTCTAAATTTACAGCACATCGTTAAAGTTACAAAAATGTTTTCTGTATTGTGGTTTAAATTGTCTTTATTTGACAAATGAAATGAGAGTTTAAATTTTTTATACATTTAAAACAAAACTGCTAGTTACATTAAATATTATCATTTTTTTTAGTTTTATATTAATTTTTACCCAAAAATAATTTATCACCTTTAACTGCTTTATTTTATATTAAAAAACTCTTTAATATGTGAAAATAACTCAATTATTTAGGCAAATTTTACAAAATTAATTACTTATTTTGGATATTTTTTTTAATTTTAAAATGATTTATTGTCCTAAAATAAAACAAGACACTCAATTAAATAGAGAACAATCATATTATCAACTTTGTAAACTAAACCAAATTACTGTCATTTCCGTATGGGATTGTTTCTTTATCTTATAAAATGTATATTGTATGTGAAAAACGAAATAAAATATGACATAAACATGCAATTTTAAAGATCTTTGCAATTCACTTGAAATAAATTTCAATAAATAGAATTTTCCAATAAATAGAATTTTCCAATAAGTAGCATGTTTTAATAAATAGAAAACCTATGTTTATCTATCTAGTCTATAATATAGAGCCTTTTTTTAACCTCTATCTTTTATTTTATTTTTAATTTTGACATGAAATTTTAGAACTTCATTTATAATTAAATTTTTAAACTAACTAATTTAAGATTGTAATAGAACAGATATGGAGCAAAAACTAACCTGAACAACTTAAGTGGTTTCACAAGCCACTTTGGCGATGAATAATATTACAGCAAGACACACTTTAATTAAATATTCTTTTAAAAACATAATTCGAATGAAAAATTAAGTAACACTTCATTTTTATTCTCTTATGCAAATATAATTAGCTTTAATCCAGTATTTACCAAATTATTAAAAAATTAACAAAACTGTACTAACTTATTTGCCACATTAAATAATGTCTATTTTACATTTTGACAATCATTTTTTATAATGTTCATTATTATTCTCAAATTTTTCGTAAAATTTTTTATTTGGAATTTACACCACATTGCAAAATTTTAATTAAAGCCAAATATTTAAAAATTTGTTTTATGTTTAGTTGAAAATGTTAATGAAGTGTAAATTGCAGAATTGATCGAGATAGAAAACTGAAAATTAAGGAATAAAATTAATGTCCTCGAATGAACTATGAACAGCAAAATAATTCAATAGGTGATGTTCAACTTCAAATAATCATGTGTTGTCAACTATTAGTGATAAACGGAAAGTCGTATTAAAGGAATATACAAGTTCCGATGAGATATCTTGTTCCATTTCAATGTTATTCGGAAATAGTGCCAGTGGGACTAAAAAATCCCGTTGGTATATAAGGGATAAAAGACTAAATAAATTAAATATTTGCTTAACCTTTCCCTCAGTTGATTTCTGTAAATCTGTTCGACATTGCACTTCTTAGCTGTTATTTCTTGAATTTGCCTCAGTTAATTGAACACGAAGTGCAAAGTTAATCAATTCGAGTCAGTAAATGATACATATTTTATCTTAGAAAATATTTCACACTATAATATCAGTATGGAAATAATTAAATTTTTACTTGAACTTAAAAATGTTTCATTTAAATCTTGCACTGTGACGCAACTCCATTTACAGGGTTTCAGATACAATTGTCACGTGTTCTTAAAACAGGTATTCATCACGTTTTTCAAAATCTGCAAAATGATTGTCAAATGCGTTTATAATCTTCTTTTCTTCATTAGAATAGTTTGATACAATGTTTTAGCTTTTTAAAAAATTAAAAAAGAAAATCGTTGCTTTATTACTTCTAAGTTTCACTCGTGAAACATTATTTTCTTATTGAAAACCTTTAATAAAATTAAATGAATCGATTTTAAAATCATTCTGCCTTTGCAAGTTTTTATTTAGCTGGTTGAGTTTTCTTGTTATTGCCTCTTAAAAACATAGGTCTAACAATCAATCTTCAATAATTTCAAAAACAAATTATTGTTTCTCGTCAAAAAGTATATCTATTTCCTCCAATAAATTTTTGAAAAAAAGTAAAGTTTCCCATTTTTTAAACATATTATTTTAAACTTTAATTCATTTAATATTTTTGCATTAATGCAAATACAATTTTAAGTAGAAAAAAATCACTATTTGGTTTGCCCAACTTAACACCACAGGCATGAACTAAAGAAATTCGTTTACATCTCTTACAAAATGTTAATGTCACTCTAAATGTATTATAAAAATTCAAACAAAAGAAAATTGGTGAAGTTATGATTATTGTAAAAAATTGTTGCGCAAGATTTAAATTAAACTGTTGTTTTAAATCAAATAAGACTACAATCCAGCTTAATAAATCATTTTACTAATTTTTTTAAAATCTGAATTAATATATATGGCAAAAGACAAGATTTTAAATAAAAAAGACATTTCTGTTTAACTACCCCATCTATAAAATATAGCTTATCCTCTTTATTTCTAACTTTCATTTCATTTTCAATTTGATTTCACATTTTAGTGCTTTGTTTACGACTTGCTTTCGAAACTAACTAAATTAAGATAGCGATACAGCATCGAAGGGATAAAGCGATTAATGAAAAATCCACTTCGCTTGCAAAGCGTTTATGTCACACTAAATATATTATGAAAGCGCAAACGAAAGCAAATTAGTAAAGTGTCTGCTAATGAAAACAAATTCTTGTACAAGAGCGCAACTTCCTTAACTCTTCTTTAAGTTGGTGAATCATAACTTAACGCCTGTTACCAGTTTCCGCCAAAAATAATTGTTATCATGCTCCATGTAAACAAGACTCTCGGCAAAATAGATATGATAGCGAAGTTGTGAAGGAAATATTAGTTCCACAAAATGAAAACCAAGCTAGGGAAGCTTGCATCTTATCTCATTTCAGAAGGCGGTGTAATATTTTTAGTACCCCGGTAGATTTGAACGTTATATTTATCAGCGTTCTTGATGTGAACTGAAAAAGATTGCGAGAAGTGAATTTCAGGAGCAGTTTTAGTAACCCAGCTGTTCAAAGTAGGGAAGATGGGCTGGGAAATCTCAAAGCCATCAGAATTGGAAAACTTCCTCTTGTCAAGTACAGGGTTGGCCTTCTGGTTTGTGTCATCTATTTGGACAATCTATAAAGAAAACAATGTAAAAAATGAGGTTGGCGGTCTTTCTGAACGTTTACCTTCTTTCTTTCTTAGTATTGTTTTAACGGTTGGATTATAAATTCCACCTGGTTATCGAGACATAAGTTAAGAAAGAATGCGGTGTCACAATTTAAAAAGAAAAAAAAAACTTTTTTAAAAATGTGAAGTATTTTGGATCTCGTGTTTCTAATTAATCAAAATCAACAATATTTTGTTTTTTATTATTATTTTTTATTGGTATTTTTTTACGTATTTTTCAAGTATTTTGCCAGTAAAAATATTTTTTTATGATATTTTAATTTTTATTTCACTGTTTAATTTTTAAATTTTTTTTACCATTAAATGTGCATACATTAAGAGATGCTACAATAAATTTCTATCTACAATTAAAAACTTTCTGCACTAAGTAACAGTGATAATAAAAGAAAAATGCATTACTTGTAAGATAGATTTTTGATCAAGTGGTATGTGAAAAGTTTCAGGTAATGTTAGTTGAAAGTGGAGTAACGAAGGTCTGGAACCGATGTTTTGTTTGAATAAAGTTATGTTTGAAAATTATTACAATCAGAACTCTTCTTACATTATAATATATTATACACTATATATACGAAGATAGAAAAGGAAGTAAAATACACAAATGGAAATAGTAAGGACAATACTGCACTTACGATACAAACTTCCTCACTGCAGAATCAAAGATATGTATATATAATATTGTTGATCAGCCTGCGTAGGGACCGAGGGTGCGTGGTATCGGTCCTCGTTAAACTGTTCTACAGTGAAGTGCTCTACTTTGCTCGCAGGTCGTCGGGCTACCAAAGCAGGGGAGCTATCCCCTCTGCAGTGGACCAAAATTGCTATGGCATGTTTTCGGATCATCCTCAGGGATGCTTCCCAGACCGTCGCCAATAGCCCATTGTGCTGCTTTAGTGCGACATAAATAAAGTACCCACCTACAAAATTATTCTCATACAACTGATTGCAAAAGTTTCCGGTCAGTAAATTTAATAGTTTTTGACATAATATACATGCTTAGATGCACATAAATTATTTTTTGACTGCGTGTAAAAACAGTGCTGTATTGAAAACACAACACTATTTTAAAATATAAATAATATTTTTTCAATTTTTTCATTGTAATCAAATTAAAGTACTAATATAATAGCTAACGACATTTGCTCACAACTGTAAAATTCAAATTGCTGTTCTATGACTCTTTTTCTCCCATCTTTAAATACGGTGAACTACAATCTGAAACTGAAACAGCTATTTCTTTCAGTGTATCCCTATATCCACAAAACTATTATAATATAATACAAATTGTGCACTATGAATCTTTTTTCTGGAATCTAAATACATCGAACAACATTTTGAATATAGTACTATTTTTCGTCAGTGTATTTATTTATTCACAAAACAAATATAATAAAATTCAAATAGTTTTGATATCAATCTTTTGCTTTGACTCTAAATAAAGTGAACTACATTGTGAATTTTAAGGAGTTTTCTTTGTCAATGCATCCCTATATTCCCAACAATATTATAATTCAAATTGTTTTCTATGAATCTTTTGCTTTGATTCTAAATAAAGTGAACTACATTGTGAATTTTAAGGAGTTTTCTTTGTCAATGCATCCCTATATTCCCAACAATATTATAATTCAAATTGATTTCTATGAATCTTTTGCTTTGATTCTAAATAAAGTGAACTACATTGTGAATTTTAAGGAGTTTTCTTTGTCAATGCATCCCTATATTCCCAACAATATTATAATTCAAATTGTTTTCTATGAATCTTTTGCCTCGATGCAGTGAGCACCATTCTGAATTTGAAAGAGCTATTTTTCGTCAGAGTATATCCCTTATCAAACTCTTTAAACTTTAAATCTTCGAAAAGAAAAGAAAAAGAAAAATTCTACACACTTTCGACCACTTTCAAAACTCAAAGAAGTCCGGTCAGTATGATTGACGATGGCTGCATTTGGGAACCTCCCAGAATAAACGACCTGACATCGCCTACGACACTCACTTGACAAATAACTAGTTACCTCGGCGGCTATCATGCTATTCCCTTTAGTTTATACTCGAAACGTTTTAAACTTTAAAAAGAAGCATTCTTTCCACTTCGTCTTCACCCTCAAAAATTATTTTTTGATCTTAAGTGTTTACCGTCCGTTCAAAAGGCAAACAGGCATTTTTCACTGAAATCCTGGTAAAAATAAATTGTGTATTTATTAAATTATGCATCAGAAAGCTATGTGAACAACCCAGGCGTGGACTTATTGGTCAATATGTCATCTTTTTTTTCACCCTATTTTATTTTGAAGCGCTGATATATTTATGTTTATACTTTATTTTGAAATTTAATAAAAAGGAATTATTCAGTCGTATTTTATCTTGCTAATATTTTGCTCTTTTTTTTTAATGGTTTTTATAGTAATTTAGTGTTATTGCTTGATTCTTTGTCACAGAATATGTTTAGGAAGGTAATGAAAAATGTGGGATAGTGGAAAATGTTTTCTTTTTATGGACTTTTATGAATGGTTTTCAATTTTTTTTATTTATTCTTACAAATAGAGTTTCCTTTACTTAAGCTAAAAATGTTTCGAAATATTATTTACTCGTTTTTTTTATTACAGTCAATTGCAAATAGCACAGATTCAACTAAAAAGGTATGATAAATAAATCAATGACCTGCGATTGTTCACTGTTTAATGCACTGAACTGTCATTGTGAAGAACTAGGGTTCGATACCCAATGGCGGACTGAAGCCCACCAGCTTCAGATCGACGGGTACCAGCTTGTCTGGGAAGCAAATTCAAACTGCACGCAGTGCTGACCGCATTGCCACCATTATGCCATGGATCACAAACCATCAACCCCTAAAATCCATCAACCCCTTGGCACACAACGAGCTGTTGTGGGAATGCATTAATTAAATAAATCAATATTACAAGCAAATATATCTATCAAATATTGCCAATTGTCATATTTTAAATGCTTATAAGAATTCTCTGAATTTAGTGATCCATTTACATTCAAGGCAAAAAAAATTGTTTTATTTATTATTCTAAAAAGTCTTTTTTCTGTAATTTTGCAAGCTCAATTTTTTAAACACAAAATGCACTCTTTTTATTTTGATCTACTTTAATATCAGCATATTTTGTAAGAAAATATGCTTTTGAATATTGAAATAAAACTTTTATTTTAAATTAGTATAAGGAAAACCCGTTATTATAATTAATAAATATTTTGCCTTTATTAAATATTTTACTAAAAGCATTGTTATCGTTACTTTGTTTAAAATTTTAAACAATGGTTTATTTCTCAGGTCCATGTAAATCATAATTCCGGTATATTCGAACATAAATCATTTATTTCAAAGGTGTAGCAATCGAGGCAAATAAAATAAATGCTTGAGTTGCAAAAGTTTGTACATTAAATATATTTACTAAACAAGACAAATCTTTTACAGTTTATACCCCCATTATGTCTGGTAGAATGTTTATACTTAAGACAACTTTAGGTTAAAGTTTCGTCTTTATTTACGCTAAAGAGGACTGGTTCATTCGAACATGTGGTACTTTTCTTTTACAGCTACTCTTTGTTTTGTCAAAATCCATAAAACGGAGCCAAGAAATATTTTCGTTTGAAAAACTAAACCAGTTTTATTTTCTTTCTTCATTCATTCACGTATTGACCAGGCCTTAAAAATAGAACTCGTTGATTTCACCCTATCAGTAGCGTATTTCTATTTTCTTGTTTATTTGTCGTTATGTTTAGTAAATATAAATAGTAAATTTGGTTTGCCTATTACTTATCTGAACTAAATAAGTTTTTATTAAATGCATAATGTTTTTAATAGGTAGTGGAATATTTAAGATTTAGCAACATTTTATTTTCAAGATATTTTCTGTTTTAACTTTCAAAAGAACAAAAAAGCTGATTGGTGAACATGGTGGTTAAATATTAGATTTTTTTTTTTTACTCAGATGATTCCAAGATGCTGTTTAATGGGTCAGATTTTATCAGAAAATTAATTAAAAAACTGGACAGACGTGTGTTGTTGATGTTGACAGACTGTTTGTGAAAGTTTCTTATTGTAAGTAAAATTTCTGGCCACCAGCATTGACTTACGGAGTTATAGTTGAAATATGTTTGGACAAAAAATTAATTTTTGTTTATGAAAAGATATCATCTGACGGCAAGATTAACCTGCCCTTACCTTAAACCTGTAACAGCAAAAACTATTCTCAACTATATGTTTAAATGACACGATAAAGAATTTTAATTAAAGAAAAAACTCCTTTTAAATTCAAAAAAAAACATTTCAAGTTCCCACCAATATGGACATTTGTTATTTAGGTCCCTTGTGTTGACCACTCTTTTAGGGAGCACCATATTAGGTGGGCCAAACTTAACCCCCAGTAAAAAGGATAGATAGTACAAAGATAAATGGGAAAGAACATCCATGCCCATAATCAGAATTTGAACCCGGAACCTTTTGACATGAGTTCAGCTCCCTTACCACTATAGAGTCTCGTCGACTTGTGCCAAAATATAACTTTTAGAATTTTACAAAAATTGTTACCTCTAAAATTACGAAGAATTCCTTACATCACTGCAATCCCATTTACAGTTGCATGTAAAAATGCTCTGGCCAGTTTCTTAAGCTTAGTGCAACAAAAGCAGGGAAAAAGGTTAGTCCGGAATAAACTTCTTATGAAGGCCTCCCCATAGGCTGTTGAATCATTGATGATGATGAAGTATATTTCAGCTTTTGGCAGCTTTTACAAATAATTTTAAAACTATACATAAATCTTTTAAAACAAAAATGCACATAAAAACGCAATTGTTTTAAAACCATAAGTCTTTGTTGAAAGATAATTATTATGACAAATTTAAACAACAATGCAAATTAAAACGGCAAATTTGAACAACAATGTATCGACTAGTGATTTATCAATATAAACTTTATAATGATAACTTATGAACGGAAAAATTATCAAATGAATGGTTTAAATACCATATATGTTAGTTTTATTAATTAGGATTCTGATTTTTTTTACCGGAAATGCAATTACCATACAGTACGGTTATTTTACAAGAATATTTGTAACCGTGTACTTAATACTGACTTTTAGATCTATTTTCTGCTTAAATTTAAAGTTAAAGTTATTTATTTGTTAAGGCATTAGTTATTTGTTAAAATATAACTGTTCCGTTTTGCTTTACATAGAAATAATAAGTGAATTTGGGGTGGATAAATTCGAAATTTTAATTTGGTGAATTAAGCTTCAAATTCCAAAAACAAGTTGTTTTAAAATCTTATACCATTTTTCTAACTTTGAAGAAGTGTAGTTTAAAAATTTTATTTCTTTAGAAAAATTAAATTTCTTCTTGGCTGCATAGTCTGAGAGTAATGCTATTTAAAATTATCCTATTTCCTCTGTATTCATAGTAAATAAAAATCTCTTGTAAACTAAGAAAAAATATTCTTAGAAATTTCAAGAAAAATATAAAAGTTTTATGGCCCTTGAATTGAATACGAAAATAATTTTATTTTTAATTTCCTTCAGATCTCATAAGAAGAGATAAAAAAGAGCGACGATGAAAATATTAAAGGAAAAGAAATGTAAGATATTTTGAAAGCTGAGAGAAGTGAATAAAAAAAATTTTTTTCTTATTATTATTTTATGAGCTCCGCTTATTTGCTCCGAACAGATGCTAAAATAAAATTGTAAAGAAGCAATAAAACTTTTATGGAAAATCAAGGAGAAATAAAAGTTTCTTAAAAGAGAGAACAATAATGAAATCAGTTTTTTTTTCTTTCTGTTTCTTACTCACGAAATAGTACTTAATATCACATTTTGTTGCAAATTACTTGATCGAATTACTTTTAAAACTTTTTCTCCTTTATTCTCATTAAGAATTGTCCAATCAAGTACTAATGTGCTTTAGTGGATGTACTAGGAACGATGAAAAAACTACCTAGACCATTAATGCACTTAACGCGTGTAAGACCAGATAAATCGGAGGCCTGAACCTCAAATCTTTCTTTTAACAATATTAAATCGTTTTTTATCACCTACGTAGCTGTGATCTTTTTACTCTGAAGCAACGGATTTTTACTTTTTTGTCGTTATCATTTTAAGCACGTACTTAGAAAAGGAATTTTTCAGTGAGTGACAAGACGATAATTGCTCTTTTTTCAGTGAAGTGAAATATTCTCATTAATTTTTTTCGTTCTCCTTCTTAGAAAGAATATTTTTTCGTCAGATTTAGAAATATGTGTATCAGAAACAAGAAGCAATGCGTGTTTTAATTTGTTGAACGTTATCTAGATGTGTATGGTAAAAATTAAAACCTTTCACAAGAAAAAAAACTTAATTTTTTTTTTTATCTTGAAGTATATATTATTTCTTGCTCTCTTTTGTGGCGTCGTTTAGTGTAAAACGTATTAAAAAACATCCTGAATCAAAAAGTGAAACATTTTAATTGCAATTTAACGTTGATTCTTGCTGCTATTGTTCAACTTCAAACTTTTAACTTGCAACTTTTTTTAATAAATCTTAAAAAAAAATATTTCATGCAGTTAAGAATCATTTTTTTAAAAAACTTTCTACCTCAAAATTTGAAATAATATGCTAATTTAATTCAATACATGAAAAATTATTTTATATAATGATATAATGGCTAACCTTATTAAGGAATTTAAATTAAAGGATACTTTTGCAAGCAAAACTAGCTCTATTTAAACATTTTGTTCTTAAGAAGAAAAGATGAAAGCTACATTCTTCTTAGAGATTTTTGACGAATCAATCTCGTTATACATTTACTACAAATAAATAAAAGAGGAGTCAAAAGTATTTTTGCTTAGAGTATACTTCAGGTGCAGTTTAGACAATTTCGGCGTTTGTGCATGTAAACGTTAAATAAAACGAGCATGCAAAATATTTACTCACACCCAAATAGCCTCTAATTTTATAAATTATATTAGCAAATGTATTTAATTTTCACATTTAAAAAATTACCAGATTTTACATTTGAAAATAAATACATTTTTTTTAAACTAGCTAAATATCAATTCTAAAAAGCAGACTCAGTTGTTAATAGAAACTCTACAATTTAATTTCATCTTTTCCTACTAAAAATAATTTAGATGAATATCTATTCTAAAATTCCTAACTCAGTTTTTAGTAGAAACTCTACATTATAATTTTTTCTTTTCCAATTAAAAATAGTGTAGAAAAATATCGATTCTAAAAAGCAGACTCAGTTGTTTGTAGAAACTCTGCAATTTAATTTTATCTTTTCCAATTAAAAATAATTTAGATGAATATCAATTCTGAAAAGCAAATTAGTTGTTTATGGATACTCAATTTAATTTTATCTTTTCCAATTAAAAATAATTTAGATGAATATCAATTCTAAAAAGCAGACTCAGTGCTTGTAGAAACTATATAATTTAATTTTATCTTTCAATATTTTAAAGAGTTTTATTAATACTCATCTTCATTCTAAGACTCTTCTTACTATACCGTTTCATATTTAGGTGTTCAATTACCCGAAAAGTTTATATTACTGCAAAAATCTTAGCAGAATTTGATCGCCACATTTTAGAGCCGAAAATCTTTTACTCATATAAGGTATGATATATTAACGATGAGAAAGATTTGGCATTTTTTTGGCCTAACTTGAAACTTATGTCTTAGACAGTCTACGTGATGATACTTTTTATTCCTGACAACGTAACTTAAATCTTATCACGATCCCCTAAAGATTTTACCAGGACAGAAGAAGAAAATTATCGCTCCCTTTTCACCATTTTTGCTTGTTTTTTCCTCTATATAACCTGTTTTGTTAGATTTAGACGGCGAAAGGATTTGGGGAGCGACGTCATTTTGACAATAATTGCCGAACCACCTGGCCGTAAAAAGGCACTTGTAGCAATGTTTGTTTGTTCAAGTCAAAGATATATTCGGATTCATTACACCTTAAAATATTGAGAAATGATCCTTGAATTATCCACCTGGGGTGCTATTATTAAACATTTTATAGTAGTCGTAAAATATATTATTTTTCTGATCTACGAAAAATAATATTTTGAGCTTTCCTAATATTTCAGTGATTACGTTTCTTTTTAGAGACGAATTCGCAAATAAATATATTTATTATTTTTTATCAACAAATCAAACTAACATAAATTATACTAGTATAAATTATTTTTGATAGAAATTTGACATTACTATTAATCATAATACTGACAACAGATTTTAGGTGTTTAGTTGATAATGTAAACTTTTAATTTTCCAATTCCGTCATGGAAATAGTTTTTCTGAATGTCAAGAAGTAGTTTTTTAATTGTTTAGAAATTATATTATTGACTTTAAGGAATTTTTTTAGCAAATATACGTTGAAGAATATTTTTCTTAACGTCACGTAACTAAAATTTTATTTCACTTTATTTAAACTTAATGTTTTAGTTTTATATTATATTATATTACATAAGATTAATTTTTTCTTGCATTGTTGGTTTAATCTTTTGACGCAAATGAGACACCGCTGTCCATTTTATATATTTTTTTCTGTCACTCTGATTACAAGCAAAAATAAATTATGGTATTTTTTAATTATAAAAAACAGTCTAATAGCTACTGAAAAAAATCTGTTATTATCAGAATTATTTTTGTACTAAAAAAAGGGGTTTGAAAGAAAGATTTTTTCATTCATGTTCTGAAATTCATCAATTATTGATATCGTAAATTTAAAAAATTTCAATCGTGATGAATACCGTTTTCTCTTAAATCTTACTAACAAGCAAGTAAGTGCAAATTTGAAAAACTTTTGTTTGGAAGTGAGCCGTGTTTGAAAGATTTTACCTTCAACGTAGAAAAAGGCACACGATATTTCATAATCATAAATTATTAAAATGCTAAATACAATATTTTTTACTTATTTTAACCTGCATAAATACAAAATAATAAAAAAAAGTGTCTGAAAAATATGTTTGATAGAAATTTTGCGTCAAACGGTTAACTTGTACAGCCTTTTGGAGATTCAGACGGGGGGGGGGACCACATTTTAAATTTTTTTAACGAGTGCTTTCTTAGCAATTTCTCAATAGATTCCATAACTTTTAATAAATGTTATAAATGAAATTGCTATTTTGGTATCAATGTTAATGTATTTTATTGTTACATCGTTACAATAGCTTAATGCCAATTTGCAGATGCTTCATTTAACTATTTATCTAATTATTACACACTTATTTATTATCACTACAATTATTTTAAATACCATTTTTTTCGCATAAACACTTCATCACTTCACATAACTTTTTATGCATTAACATTCCCAAAAATAAATTGTCAAGACGCATTGTTTTAAAATTTTAATTCAATTACTTTTCATCACGTTAATATTTTATATAATTTCTATTTAACTCAATAATAGCTGAGAGCATTTCTATAAATGCAATAGTTGTGTATTTCGCTCAGTAAAATTTAACAAATAAAAAAATTTTATCAACTAATTATTAAATTATTATTAGAAAAAAAAACTTTCCTAGTTAGCAGAAACCATATTGAAACTCATCAAAAAAATTTGGTTTGAAAACAGTTTATTGATAGTTAGATGCTTATTGGAATAAATGAAACGCCTCTCTAAGTTCCAACAAATTATAATAAAATACTAATAAAACGCTATTTAAAAGCACTGAGCTTAGCGCATGACCTTACATGGATCTTAGAATTATAATCAATAAACTGTTCAATCTATTAATCATTTTTCTTTACATACAATATAATATATTACTATACAAACTTCATTCAACAATACTTTGTGTCAATATTTATTTTAGTTTTTAGGTTACTTTGCGATCACTATTTTCTTATTAAAAGTTCGCGGTTTAGTTTATTTTTATGGAAGTTGTAATAATATTAATTTGATATAAGAAATATCGGTTTCCAATTCAATATATTTTTATACAGAAGTATTGATTATATCTAAATACTTCAAAATATAATTTATTTTATTTCAATAAATAAAGATGAAAGTTTTCAATTATAATACAGGGTAAATTGGGGGGAAAATTAGATATGGTAAACTGTCAAGAAATGTGAATAAACAAATTATACGGCGTTTTCGTAGGGAAAAGTTACTTTCCAAATTGGTTTCATGTTTGCGATGCTAAGAATCTTTAATTTTGTGTTATTCAATACAATATTAAAATAAAATTTATTATTTTGTTTGAAATATGATTAATTGAAAAGAAAATATAAAAAAATTGCAAATAAATAACTAATTTGTTTTATAAATAGGTACACTTCTTATTTTTGCAATATTTCATTGACTTGAGCCAGCACTATAAATTGAATTGCATTAATATATGCCAAACTATATTGTGTTCACATCTTTTGAATTAAAGTTCAACATGATTTTACATATTTATTGTACTTTTAATTATTACAATAAGTAGTATTAAATTTCAAAAAAAATATCTGAGTTTCATTTTCTTTATTTACTCACTGTGTAGTTTGTCTAGCGTTGTGCAAGCAAGTGTTGCGTTGTTTATGTCTAACGTTGCACAAGGAGACGTTGTGTAGTTTATGTCTAGTTGTGCAAGGCAACGCTGAGTATTGCATGTCTAATGTTGTATAAGTAATGTTAGACATAAACTTCATCGTGATTTACGAAATAGTTGCTGTTAATTTCAACTTATATCAAGAAATCATAAATTAAAAATCTCTTATTTCAGAATTGCAGCAAAAACATAATGTATGAAAGCTATAATAAATAAAATTAAAGTTTGCTTGAGTGATTGCTTGATTTTTAAGTACATATATTTTGAATGGTTATTTCTATCAGTAGTTCATGAATTATATAAATTAAAAAATATCCATATTTTTAAATAAAAACTCTTTTTAAATTAGTGTACCTCTAAAATAAACAAAATTAAATAATAAATAATCATTCTTAAACAAAAATTAAAACTTTTAAATTATTTAACTCTAAAATTATCCAAATTTAAAAAAAATGGTTATTTGTAAAGAAAAAAAGAATACCTTTAAATTAAGTGTAAATAGGAGTAAATTATTTTAAAATTAAAATACTGTCGTGCATGTATACTTTTTAAGTACTTTAAAAGTTATACATACTTGGGCCTGCATATTTTGTGAATATTTTCTAATTACACATATTCACAATGCTTAAATATAATCTTTTAAACTATTCCAACACTTAGATGCAAGAAACTTTAATGAATTACTGCAACTTTCTTTAAATATGGCCAGTCAGAGTATGTAAGTAAACTCGTAGTCTTTCAGATAGGACACTCTTGGTAGTCTAGTAGACAGTTTCATATTAAAGTTGTTGGATAAATTTACATAAGAATAACCTTGCGCATAACCAATGCGTTTTATCGCATAATAATATGTCTGAATAAATACTGCATAAATAAAATCCTTAAAGTTACTTTGAACTCTAATGTAACATTTTTTATTCAAAAAGATATTGCTTGTTGTTAAATAATCTTAAAACTGTCAACATTTAGAGTTGGTTAAAAATACCCTTAATCATGTTTAAGACTTAATATTAAAAGCAACTCTTGTACAAACATTTGAAAAGAAGCATTCGTGTCCCTATAGTAAACTTTTTCAAAGAAATTTTCTTATATTTCAAAATATATCCTTTGGCATTTTAATTAAAACTTTAACTTTTGGCAGTGATGCAGTTTTTATTTACGTAATCCTTATTTTCTATTTATATAGAAAATTAGTGCACTATAAAAAATTATATTATTATTTACTATCAATATTCACACATTATAGTTCTGTTATTCTCTCAATGCGTTAATTGACTCTTAATTGACTTAAAAATAATTCATCTCTTCTAACATATTAAGAAACCTTATAAGTAGAGAAGAATGTCAAATTATTATAATATATTTCATCAGTACTGTTTACCTTTTATTCTATTTTATAATACTTTAATTTACTTTTATAAAATTATGATAAATTTCATTATACCCTTACTTAAATTTCATTCACCCTCCAAATAAAACCGAAACAATAGCTTCCTAATACCTAAATAAAACCAAAATGAGATTTATTTTATAGCAAATTCAAATTCTAGCAATTTCTGTTCAAAATTTGTTTATATGTTCAGCATATTTTCAAAATAAAATTCATTCCATGCAAGGGTTACGTATTGAAACATCTAGAATGAGTAACAAAAAAAATATATCAAGAAGAATAACTTCTACTTCTATATTCGGTTTTCTATGCATTAAGTGTCAATTCTAATAGTTCGAATGTTCAAAAACTTATTTGCACTGAATATACACGCCTTTTTAATTCTACTAAGTCTGATTCTTGTTCATCAAAATATTTGGAGGGGGGGTGGAGGTTACCACGATGAGGAAAATGAAAATATGACTCCAAGAATTCAATCAGGAAATTAGTTGTAAGTTAGGATCCCTCAATTTAATTTTTTTTTTAGCGCATTTAGGATCCCTCAATATTAATTTCCTTCTTAGCGCATTTCGCCATATTTCTATAACATTTTGAGCTGGTCGAATCTTTTTTGCCCAAGATTATAAAACTCAGTTATTTTTTTCATTTAATAATGATCAAAAATATTTAAATTGTGAGATATCAATTTTAACATCATTTTAAACTATTTAAATTAAATTGTAAAAGCGCAAATTTATCCAAAATGAGTCGAATAGTGCTTGAGAAGTGAAAATTTTAAATACCACTATTTTGAAATTTCATAACTCAGAGACTATTCGACCGATTCTATTCAGTTTCTTCAAGTAATTTTTGAAATTCTATTGCTTAAGATATTGTAAATTGTATGTTTAACAATTTGAAATTCTCTTTTAACTTTCCTGGACTATTATCAAACATAATAATAAAAAATCTTTAAAAAAAATAATTAAACACTATCTTTACATCTCTTGGATAAAGAATTTTCCAAATTGCCAGGAAAAAATTAGATTTTCATAAAAAATGATCCCGAAATAAGGTGAAATAAGAAAAACTAACGTAAGGGAACCAAATTTTCAACTGCTTTCCTGATTTAACTATTGGGACCTTGTTTACCTGCTTGTGACTGCCCTCATATTTTGGTGGTCGAAAACCCAAATTTGACGAAGAAATGGATATGTTTGTTCAGGCAAATTGAGTTTTTTGGGTTCTAGGAACATTCACTGTGTGCTAAGGGCGGGATAACTTGTCCTTAGAACAATATTTTTCAATAATATTGCAGCGTGTCCAGCGACATATCCCTGTTCATAATATTTTGTCTTTACAATATTACACTAAATTGATGACAAGATGGAGTCAGCAACATAATTTTTAGAGCCTCTGCAAAAGTTTGGTTTGTACTCTTTACTTTTTTCGTACGTTATTCGCATTTGTTATGCTTTATGAAAAAAAATGAGCAAACGATTAATAAAAGGCAATCGAGATTCTTGACTTAACAGAAGAAGAGATTGCTTTATTTTATTTTTTTATTTCATTACTTTTGTATTGCATTACTTTATTAATTTTATTATTATCATGTCTATAAACACAAATAGGTCGTTAAGTATTGTTATTCATTGCCATTGCTTATTATTTGTTAAAGCAAAATAAACGAGTTTTAAAGGAATTTGCATTTTATTTCAATTTTAGCACAGAGGGTCGGATAGAGACGCATCATTGTATTTACAAAAGTGCCAACTAATAGTCAGCACCAACTAAAAAATTTAAATGTACCAATCGGGCTCTTAAGATTGGCACACTGCAAGAAAACCACATATCAAATTGCGATATAAAATACCAGCAATTTGAGTGCATCATCCGTAACATTCATTTCTAACGTAAAATATTGTACCGTAGTGTTTACAGTAATATTTATTTAGCATATTTACAGTAATATTTAAGCGATTCAGGGATTTTACAGTAATTATTACTTTAAAAATTAGGGTATATTAGATTCTTTGTTTCGTAACATATTCCGATAAAAATTACCGTAATTTTATCCGAAATTTTTACTGTCTGTAAATACCTGAACAGCCGATTAAAAAAAGTTAATGACAGTGGTGTCATATTTATTGATTATTTGATGTTCTTTTTTAATTTCTTGATTACTGCATGAACATTATTCATCTTTTCTGAAACTATTATTCACAAATAAATATCATTGCAACTTAAAGCTAGTACTACATACTTTTTAATAAATATTTGCGAAAATTCTTATTTTTCATG
The DNA here is from genome assembly GCF_982258835.1 of Parasteatoda tepidariorum. NCBI lineage: Eukaryota > Metazoa > Arthropoda > Arachnida > Araneae > Theridiidae > Parasteatoda > Parasteatoda tepidariorum. The sequence continues at coordinate 51,643,603 of NC_141765.1, read as the reverse complement.
AGATCAGAAACATTGTCTTCAATCTGTAAACTTAGAATAAACAAAGCAAAAGTTGCCTAATATCTAGAAGAAACACAAAATGAGATTCATTTTACAACCCAATGAACTCAAATCCTAACACTTTCTATTCCAGATTTCTATATATATTCATCAAATCCCGGATAAGAAATTCGTGTAACGGAAATAATAACGTCCAGCATCATAGTTTCCTTCGTTCAAATGTAGCCCATGGGTACCACATTAAAGCAACGACCGTGTATTTTTCACCTATCTCTGCTTGATCAAAGCAACCGCGCATCGGTTGTACGTTGTATCTCATCTACTGTCTTAGTTACATAGAAAAGAATCATCTTAAAAGGATAAAATATTATACTTTCTTCCAGGAAAATTTGCTTTGTTTTTCTTTACATTAAAACTGTGTCTGTTAAGCTTCCTATTCTACTTACGAAAGGAAATATAATGTCATTTTATCACGCATTCATTTTTGTATCTTTCATTCCTTTATTTTATTTATTTATTTCGAAATGCTTATAACATACTAAAGTACAAAATATTTACATATTATTAAAAACATATTTTTAAATTGCAGCATAACTATTTTTCAAATTACTTTTAAACTACTATTTAAGTATATTTAACGAGCTGGGGCAGAAATATCTTTTTAGTTGGTTTGAAGTACGCTTATTTTAAATGTAGTTTTATTAATTTTACAATTGCTTTTAAAATTTCACAGTTTGTATTTTTATTTTAGATTTATCATTATTTTTATTGTTTGTTTTTATATTTTATTTGGTATTATAGGAAACAAAAAAATTAAAATAAAGCATAAGTGAAATTTTAGTTTTCAAAACTTTTTTACATTATAATTTGAATAATCATTTACTTGTTTTGTAAAGCAGATAGTTTTTATAAGTAACTCTTTTCATCGAGTCTTAGTTATGCAACTAATTTTATAAATAATTACTATCACTTACAAACAAAAATGTTGAATGTAATATTTCAGCATATTATTTGCTGCATAAAATTTTTTATATGAAGAACACAAAAATATGTAATGGTGATTCTCATTTATAAGTAATTAAAGTACATTAACCAAAAACTTCTTAGCAGTTTTTATTGATGATAAACTATAAGTTTCGTGCACTGTAAAAAATCCTTGTTTTTTAAAGAATTTCTCTGTATATTTGACGGTGCTGCTTTGTTGAACAAACGATTTTTCCCTGATCTTCATCCTAATCATAAACGGTTAAAACCGTCCGTTCAAATTCTAGTTCTTGTCATGCAGTTTTGCTTACAGTACTCTCCACCTTTTTTCGAATCATTTAACGATTATTTTCTTTACTTGCTCTTATTTTAGTAATTATTTTATTGTAGTTGTAGTTCATTTATATCGCACTAGAGCTGCACAATGGGCTATTGGCGACGGTCTGGAAAACATCCCTGAGGATGATCCGAAGACATGCCATCTAAATTGCCCTCTACATGCCATCTACATCTGTGGTCACTGTGCGGGTGGGTCACCCACCCGCACACTGATCACAGCCAGTGATGCTTGACTTCGGTGATCTGCTGGGAACCGTGTCTTAGCGATCAGTCCACTGCGGGACGTAATTATTTTATGGTTTGGAACTTTGAATTTACATTACATAAAACTGAATTAAATAATACTGAATTTCGACTTAGTTGTCAAATTGGTTATATAATTTTTGTTAAGTTAAGTTGCTAAACAGTTTTATACGCGTCGGCCACTATAGTTTTAAATGTTTTTGCAGTTAAATATTATTTCAATAAGTAATACGTTAAAGATAAATACAGATTAACTTTTTTTGTACTGAGAGATGCGGTAGTTCAGTGGACAGATCACTCACCTTACAATGAGATTCCCAGGTTCGAATCCTAGGTTCGACTAGTCGTGCGATTGCTGATCTCGGTTCACACAGACCGCAATACTGACATAGTTATTTTTTAAACGGAATTTGATGAAATAATTGTACTTATCTGCTTAAAAAAACAGGCGTCTGTTTCTTAAGTATGTTTTTTTTTTCTGCGAAATTAATGGTTTTATTGTCATACCAACTAACAGATTTTTTCTGAACTTTCTGAACTTTTTGCCTACATTTTCAACTTACATTTCCAAATTTAGATGAAAGTTACTTAGCAACTATGTTGCCAAACTTCAAATTTGTGCAACTTAGTTTCGATTATTTTCTTTTTTTTTTTTTTTAGCAAAATGAAGGCAAAAAGGATTTAACATACTTTCAGTTCAGGTTATCAAATTTCTAATTATGCACGTTAAAATACATTTTCAAACTTATTTAAACTTACTTCTCTGTAATCAATTTTATGTAATTTCTCTTTAATTATCTCTATAATGCCTCTATAATTAATTTCAACGTCTATCGTATTAAAAAACTATTTTTTTGAGCCGTAAAATTTTTTCTGTATAAAATGATGTCCCCAAAGAATTTCTTTTCTTAATTTTTTTTCTATCCTATGTTTGTTCCAGTTAGTGAGAGCGAATTTCTTTCGTACTTGCTCATTTTCATGACTTTCTATCCTTTTTAACTTATTTAACTTTTAGTTTACATTTAGAAATCTACAAGAAAGTTATGACCTCAAAACTTGCATTTGCAAGGTAGCATTTTTCGTTTCATAATTAATAAAAAAAATATATCATTTAAACTGTTTGATAATTGATAAACGTCAAAATTGTTTGTCCGAGTTTCGACTAGTTTCATTTGTTAATAATTTTTGTGGGCAAAAAACATTTGACAGAAATACCGTCCATACTGTGGAATTCAAAATAATTGTTTTATTCGTATAATTGTGTTTTAAAATTTATCAAATCTAACATCTTGAGCAGTGATGGCTCAAGGGATAGAGCATTCGCCTTCTAATGAGGTGAACAGGGTTAGAATCCCTGCGATGGTTGGTTGATACAAATCCGCTTCCGGCTTGCACCGACCACAGTGCTATTGTAAAATATAGTCAGTGGTAGACGGATCATGGGTTATTGTCCCTTTGCCGCAAGGCTAACCGTGGGAGGTTCTTGTGGTCTTCCTCTCCATGTAATGCAAATGCGGGTTAGTTCCATCAAAAAAGTCCTCCAAGAAAGCAAAGTTTCTCCCAATACTTGATCCAGTGGATTGGGTTCAAAATTACAAGGCTACGGAGTTGAACCTTAGTAGTCGTGAACCCAAAAATTGAGTCGACTGTTCAACGATGGTTATAAAATAAAACGAAATCTAACATCTTTAAATTCAATTTAATGCATTTTTAAATGTATCATATAAACTTTTTCTGCGTCTCAAAAATCTTTTCTGAAAAAAAAATTAAATCCGCAGTGAAACTTTTTTCTTTATTTAATTTTCTAAGCAGCTGATGAAACCGAATTTGTCTCGTAATGACTCGTTGTTACGAATTTCTTACATTTGCGAGCTCTTCCATTATCTAACTTAGATTTTCGGAAAGTGTTAAGCTTGATTGTTTCAGTAACTTAGACAGGTTTCCTTCAATTTCTTACTTAGGGGGAAAGGGAAATCGAACTTTCGAAACTAAAATGTAGCAATCGTCTGTTTTAATGAATAAATATATAGTATGTTTGAATATTTTATAATAAAATTTACATAAGCTTTAGGAAATAAGCATGCAAGTATATTTGTTAAAATCAGTAGTTGTCTATCAAGGGTGATGCATATTAACAAATTTTTAAAATTTATTTCTTTTCTAAATCTTATGCTGCAGTAAAAGAGGTATGCATAAAATTAAGTATTATTACTGACTGTCAAATTCCACATAATTGCTTTGTCCACATGATTATATTTTAAAATGTGTCAACTCTACCATCTTTACATCCGATTTAATGCTGTTTTTAATCTGCTATGTAAACTGTTAGAGACATCTTTTCTGCATAAAATAAAATACTCAACGAATCCCTTTTCTTTATTTTATTTTCTAGGCTTTGTTTAGCGTAGTTGATGAGAACGAATTTCTCTCGTAATCACTCGTTGTTACGAATTTCTTACATTTGCGAGCCTTTCCATTATCTAACTTAGATTTTTGGAAGGTGTTAAGCAAGGTTGTTTCAGTAACTTAGTCTTCATCAGGTTTCCATCAGTTTCCTACTAGGGAGAAAACGGAATTCGAACTTGCGAAACTAACACTTAGCACTTGGCTGCCTTAATGAAGGAACATATTTGAAAATTTGAATTAAATATATTTGAATATTGAACAATATTTGAAAATTTTATAACAAACTTTTCTTAAGATTAAGGAAATAAGCATGCAATATGATTTCTAAAATCAGGGTTTGTCTATCTAGAGTGTTGTATACTATTAAATACCTAAAATACTTTTTTTTTATTTTTCATATTATGCTGCTGTAAATGAAGTATGCTTCAAAGTATTATTACAATTTTAAATCATATTCATTCTCAAAAATCAAACTGACTCTTTTGACCATTTAGCAATCCTTGAGCAGTATTTTGATAATTTTAAGAATCATTTCGTCGCGAAATCACGTGATTTGTGATGAAACGCGAACAATGACGAAAATGTTTCCTCAATTCGGAACCTCATCACAATGCATTGTGGGATAAAATTTACTAGAATGACGAAACTTGACCTAAGACTAGATTGTCGAAAACAAAGTGACGAAAAAAGCCGACCGACTTGTATAATGATCAAAGAGTTGGCCTCGTACCGGGAAGATCCCAAGTTTGAATCCCGCATCGGGCATGGAAGTAATTTATCTTTCTGTTATATCTGTATTTCTTGTGCTGTTAGGGTGACATTGATCAACCTATATGGTGCCCATAATAAAATGATTTATAGAAACGCTAGTAAATAAGACACTACGAGTTAATTTTCTTGTGGAAAAAAATAGAATGACGAAATATTTTTTTCAATTTTGACAAAATTCGTTTCCTTGAAGAAGTGACAATAGTTATTTCAATATTCGGAGCATACACCAAGAAACTGTTTCAACCAAAACGAAAAAAGTTTCGTGATATTTGAGTATCAATTTTTCACAATATATTCTGAAATTGAATCTTTGTTTTCTTTTTCTTTCACTCTTTGTTTGTTGAGGTTTGCTTAGAATTTTCATTTATTTCTTATCGTAAGAAGTTCAAAATTATCAATGTCAACAAAACTTCTTCTGTATAAGAAATATGGCTGCCTGGGTGAGATGGTAGCTCATCGTAGACCTTTGTGGGAGATTATTAGATAGGATGACGAACTAGAATAAAGACTAGACAATCGAAAATAAAGTGACAAATTAAGCTGATCGGCCAGTATGTGGTCAAGCAGTTCGTCTCTTACCATGGATATCCGAATCCCCCTTCAGACATCGGCGTAATTTAACTCTGTTATATCTTTGTTGGGCGATTTATATGGTATATACGTTAAAATGATTATTATTAAAGTTAGATACATTATACACTGTGAGACTTTTCTTTTTTGAAAAAAAAAATGGAATGGTGAAATATTGTTTCCTAATTTTCCCGAAATTCATTCCTCGAAGAAGTGACGATAGTTATTTCGTTACTTTGACAAAGTTTTTGCTCGAAGCCTATTCCAAGTAACGGCTTCATCAAAAACGAAAAAGGTTTTGTGATATTAGAGTAACCAATTTTTTGCAGTGCTATTAAAGTGTACTAATTACACAATTTTAACAATGTAAATATAATAAAGTAATGTACTTTATATTATTATAAAAAAGTAGGAATATATAACCACTCGAAGTTTTCAAATTAAATTCATACTTTTTCATTCAGTTGTTCATGCATATATTATATTAATAGTGATTACAATCAATAAATTTTTAATTCCTACTGTAGTTTGTCTCTCATTTCAGTATTACCTTAAAAAATTCAGTATTACCATGCATTTTTTACACGTTAGAGGTAAATGAAAGTATATATTTAATCAAAACAAGCTAGAGTAATGAACGTAGAGAAATAAGTCTTAAGATTTATAATTTTTCTAAAGTAAGTTAAACAAATGTTACTTAAAGTTATCTTTCCACAACAAAACTGAAAATTTTTTATCAACAATGCGCTAACATGATATAATGTTAAACTCTAATTGCTAGTTTTTTTCCATCTCAGGCGATGCATATCAATACATTGTTGTCATGAAGAAAACAAAAGCGTGCAGTCAATATTTATTGCCTTTCGAGAATCGATTTCAAATGCCGATTTTATAATTTAAAATATATAATCCATGTTTTATTGTTTTTCTATTACACTCAGAAAAAAAGTATGAACTACCAGTCAAAACTACCAGAATATGGAAAAATTTACCATGCTTCTGGCTTTCTCTATAAGAACGCCAAAAGGCTCGGTAATTTATATCGAAGCTCTTTGGCAATGATTTTGGTAAAATTAACAATAAAATATGGTTTTATAGCATGTGATAAATTTAGTAAAAGTGGTAAAATTTGTTAATTTCATACTGATACCTTAAAGCATGCCATAAAAACCACTCATTCGGTTACATTTACTTTGTTTTTTCTTTTTTCTACTAAATGTGTGGTACTAAAAACGATAGTTTTGAAAACCAGAATTTACGGTAAACCGTTACAATTAAAGCAAAAAAATTAACAAATGAATGATTTAAATACCGTATATTTTGGTTTTATTAAACAGATTTTTTTACCAAAAATATCCTTAAAATACAATACCATAATTTTACTTGGATTTTTTTCTCCGGTGCACATAGCAAATATGCATGACTGTCAATCCTAACTTAATACGATCAAAGATCAAATTTCTAACATTTTACTCACGTGCTTTAGCGTGTTGTGTAAACAGCACAACAGTAAATACTAATTACTTAGCTAAAATCAATAATGTTTTTCATTTTAATATATACAGACATTGGAGAAAAACAATAAAAGGGGTTTTACAAATAAAAAAGTTTAGCAATTCACTTCCTGCACGCTCAATAGTGACAGCATTTTAGGCGACTGTCTTATTCAGTTATAGTGCGAAAACTTGAATAGGCATTTTACCCGTCCACCTTTTATATAGAATGACAACTTTGGTATAAAACTATGGTGCCATGCACTATTCAACTATAAATATTATTTTGTTCTTATGATACGGAGAAGTATTAAAAAATAAAACATAACAATTCTCTCACAAATAAACTAATTATAAAACTGTAAAATTAACTTTAGCGTTACTATTCATAAACTGTAACTTGCTATAATATTAGTTATGCATTATTTTCACTATGCATTATTTTCATGAAAAAAAAAATATTTTGAATGCATTTAAAAATGCCTAACAAATATAATTATTTTATTTTTTATTTTTTTTAGATGAATTGAGAAAATATTTTACGTAGTTTATATGTGATATTATTTTTATTATAAATTGTATTTATGCATTTCAAAGTCGTATTTACAGAAAAATCTGGATTAGATCTTCAGAGAAAAAATTATTTTAAAATTTTACCTAATTAAAATTAGAATATCTCATATTTTTTATTTTTAACGTGGATATATTTACTAATGTCAATAAAATGTCATTTTCAACTAGAAAAAACGAACTTAGATTAAAAATTCTTTCGTTAATCCTTTATCTCAAAAACCTTGTTCTTAACTTTTATATAATAAACCCTTTAGCTCTTACTTTACTTAATAAAACATTAATTCATAAACTCAAAAATTTGACTATTCCACTACAGTATTGCGTATAAACTTAAAAGTGATACAAAATTCACAAAATTTCTTTTTTTATTTCCTTAATAAATGTTAATTTTAAAAACTGCTCTTGGATTTTTTTATATAATATTTATGTCTTGTACAGTTTTTTCCCCTCTTTATTATAACAAAAGCATAAATATTTTATTCTCGCTAATTAACCCCATTGTTAAGAAATTATTCTATCATAATTTTTGTATTAATTTATGGTATGGAAATTTCTAGCAAAAGTAATTATCTGGTCGTCTATTTGCAAATTGACACATTTGGAGGCTTTATGAATTTTTTTACCGTGATTTTAAAACTCAGATTATGAAACAACATTGATTAAAAAAAATATTTTAGAATGCATAAAAAATTTTCCCTAATTATATTCAATTAAAAAGTAAGAATTTCATTGTTCCTTGCAAATTAGCTTTTAATAAAATACTTGCAACAATAGATAGAAATGCGTTTGTTATCCAAACCTAAATACGTTAATTAATAGTTCTTTTTTATTAAATAATTTAGCATGAAAAGAAGCTTTTTTTCCCTAGTCAATTAGCGAAAACCTCACAAAATGAATTTAAATTGATAAAATCATAATTGAAATGTTTCGTATAGAATAAATTTTATTTAGTCTGTAGACCTGAGTATTTAAAAGCAGTAATTAGTTTCTCCGAAAGTTCTATTTATAAAATGATATTTTGATTTTTTTTTACTTAATTAAGTTTAGATTGAATTAATTTATTCAGATTTTTGCATGCTTCATCATATAAACTGAACAGTAATGTAAAACCACCTTGGCTGTGTTATTGTTTTGATATTTAAATATTGATTTCTTAGAATAATAATCTAACACACAAAAAAAATTATTTTGAGGCTTTTCATAAAATGTAATTAATTTTTCAAAAGAAGTTTAAACATTTTAACTATACATCTTATGGAAATAATTTAAACCATGTATTTTATAGCACATATTAAATATGTTTTTATTCATTATATTAAGAGAGTACTTTAAAGCATTTTACATACTTTTTGTAAATGCATAAGAGACGATACTATTTTTGTCTTAAATCATTTCAACAAAAATCTGAATTTTGTTCACATGTTTAATATGAATTATTACGCAAATGAGTTAATTTTTTTTTATTTAACATACGCTCTTCATCAAAGGGAATTCACTTAAATCGGAAATTTACAAAATATGCTTTTAGTGAAAGTAGGGAAACTATCTATTTTTAAGATACAGAATGTTCATTCCTACTTTCTTCCAGCAAATGTAATTCTATTACCTTTATACACCCTGTGATGCCACAATTGGCATTACATATTTATTTTCTATCCTTTTAAAATATCTTTCATTACTTAAGCTTTTTTTATTAATAGAATTACATTTAAAATAAATCAAAGACTTAATATTTTCAAACGAACATAAAATATTTATTCTTTTCTTATAGCTCAATGTAATGGATACTTCCTATTTCATGCTAGGCAGACTTATTAATTCACTGTCGCCTCTAATCGAAAACAAAAATCTATTAATAACTTTTTATTCTAAATTTCCAACCGCTAAATGTTTCGGTTGCATGGTTGTAATAATTCTCATAAATTTGTTGACCACTCGTGATCGCCAAGGTATTCTTTTAAACCCATATTGATATGCTAGTTGGCTTTGTTTTGGCTATGATATATTATGATAAATCGCCGATTTTGGATCTCCTACCCATACTTTCTATGTCCGTTGGGAATAATTATATTCACTTTTAATTTCAAATTTGAGGAGACTGGGAGTGCCCTTAGGGGCCTCCCCAGTCTCAATTTCTAACCGTCAGAAATGATATTCTGGCTGTATGATCTCTCAATAGAGAGTATTCTGATTTCATCCCTTTGAGGGATTTCATATTTTTTGGATTAAGAAATGGCCATTCTCTATATCACCAATTATGCCTAATAAAATCTAAATTTCACTGAACAATTTGTATATTCTTTCCTGGAGACTGTATAGTTATATTTTCTACTATACGGATATTGGCGGCTACTGACGGAGAAACAAACCTCCGCCTCACACCCTATTGATTGTTTTTATATCACCGTTGCGTTATATCCCCGTTCAGTAGCATTTGTTTAGTTTTAATCAATAGAGATATTTTGCATAGCATTGCTGGTTTTCCTACTAACGCTATTCAGGCTTCACTGGGCTTGTGCGAAAATTTCTCTGCCAATAGCAATATCATTGAGGGGTACAAAATAAGATTATCGTTACAATTAACGTAAGACAGAAGCTACGCAAAATCTCTCTATTTTAATTTATATACAGTGTACGGTTTACGATCCAAACCAGATCTCATCTCCGTTTTGCTCCAGATGATAAGAGAACTCCTGGATCCAATATTTGAACTAACTTACCTTTATGGAGGGATGTTTTAGTGATGATTCCTCCTTATTTATGAGTGGAAAACCATGAGAATCCTCCACAGTCAGTCGATTACAAAGGAATTTAACCGATGGTACCTCAAACGCTTTATTAATATATTATGTGAGCGATTTGGTCGGTGCGTGTAAGGAGTAGTAAAATTCTGTATCCAAGGGTTAAAGATGAAAACACTAAAAAATGACGAAGTATTCACAATTTTTTATATTTATTTATTTACTTCAAAAGCTAAGAATTTTCCTATTCCTTTCTAAAAATATTGTAAATAATTTCTTCATTTGATGAATATAATTATTTAACTGCTTTTTTTTTCAAAAAAAAATGCTTTTAAAGACTTTTACTCCAAGTGTCACATGGTGAATATCACAAATGGTTTTAATGAAACATATTTTTTAATTCTCATGCACTGAAAATTTTATAAAATGGGAGAATATATTTTTATGAATTTTGGAAAAGAATACAGCTAAAATATAAATATCTTATTTTTTCTTATAAATATTTCATAAATTTTAATTGTTTTAATATAAATGAAATATGACTTACGTGTGTTTACTCACTTTGTACTTTAAAATGGAACTTAGAATACTTAATAGAATGAAATCTACGTTTATCATTAAAACTAAACTTTATATACGCATGCTTCTAGCTACCATCTTTACTTTTTTCCTTATATTTATAATAATATCCTGTAATAAGTAAGGCATCCCTTACATGTATTAATGGAAATGTAATGGAATTTAAGATAGTTCATAATGTCTAGTAGAAAAAGGGATGGTGATGAGCAACAGTTGCCGTTGATGAATTCTTATCCTACACTAATTACTCATTACTTATTTTACTTTTTATTAAAATTATTTAACTACTTATTTATCCATTACTTATTTTACTTTTTATGAAAATAATTTAGCTACGTATTTATCTATTACTTATTTTCTTTTTATTAAAATTATTTAATTACTTATTTACCATTACTTATTTTACTTTTTATTAAAATCATTTAACTGCATAATTAGCCATTACTTATTTTCTTTTCAGTAAAATTATTTAACTACTCCCCATTACTTATTTTACTTTTTATTAAAATTATTTACTTACTTTTAACCAAAAAAAGTTTTTCAAAATACTTTACCCATATGCAGCGTTTTTGACAAATGGTGAAAATCACATATGGTTATAATTAATTTTTTTTTTCAATCTCTTGATGGAAAATTTTATAAAATGTGAGAATTTAATTTCCTGAATTTCAGAAAAAATATATCCAAAAAATAAATACTTCTTAGAAATAGAACTATATTAGAAATAATCCACTAATTCTAATTTTTCTAGCTTAAATTAAACACAATTTCTTGTACATGCGTTATTCACTTTGCGCTTTAAAATGCAACTTTAAATGTTTAGAGGGAAATCTACGTTTATCATAAAAAACATACTTCCAGCAACATTCGTTATTTTCCCCTTAACAAGTAATAAATAATAAGTAAACCATCCCTTACATGTGTGAATGGAAATGTAGTGGAGTGTAAGGTAGTACATAATGTATGGGGAAAAAGGATGGTGATGAGCAACAGTTGGCTTTGATGAATTCTTATCCTACACTAATTAACCATTACTTATTTTACTTTTTATTAAAATTATTTAACTACTTATTCGCCATTACTAATTTCACTTTTTGTTAAAATTATTTAATTACTTATTTGCCCATTACTTATTTTACTTTTTAAAATCATTTAACTACTTAATTAGCCATAAATAATTTCACCGAAAAGAAAATAAGTAAACTACTTACTTACCCATTACTTATTTTACTTTTAATTAAAATTATTTAATTACTTTCAACTAAAAGTGTTTTAAAATACTTCACCCCATATGCAGCGTTTTTCAAAACGCAACAAACGGTGAAAATCACATATGGTTATAATTAAGTTTTTTTTTTAAATCTCTTGATGGAAAATTTTATAAAATGCTAGAATTTAATTTCCTAAGTTTCAGAAAAAATATATCCAAAATATGAATACTTCTTAGAAATAGAACTATATTAGAAATAATCCATTAATTCTCATTTTTCTAGTTTAAATGAAACATAATTTCTTGTACGTGCGTTATTCACTTTGCACTTTAAAATGAAACTTTAAATATTTAGAGGGAAATCTACGTTTATCACAAAAAAACATACTTCTAGCAACATTCCTTATTTTCTCCTTATATTTATGATAATATCCTGTAATAAGTAAACCATCCCTTACATGTGTGAATGGAAATGTAGTGGAGTGTATGGTAGTACATAATGTATGGGGAAAAAGGATGGTGATGAGCAGCAGTTGGTCTTATTTAACTACTTATTTATCTAATACTTATTTCACTTTTTATTAAAATTATTTAACTACTTATGTATCCATTACTTATTTTCTTTTTATTAAAATTATTTAACTACTTATTCACCATTACTTATTTTACTTTTTGTTAAAATTATTTAATTACTTATTTGCCCATTACTTATTTTACTTTTTAAAATCATTTAACTACTTAATTAGCCATAAATAATTTCACCGAAAAGAAAATAAGTAAACTACTTACTTACCCATTATTTATTTTACTTTTAATTAAAATTATTTAATTACTTTCAACTAAAAGTGTTTTAAAATACTTCACCCCATATGCAGCGTTTTTCAAAACGCAACAAACGGTGAAAATCACATATGGTTATAATTAAGTTTTTTTTTTTAAATCTCGTGATGGAAAATTTTATAAAATGCTAGAATTTAGTTTCCTAAGCTTCAGAAAAAATATATCCAAAATATGAATACTTCTTAGAAATAGAACTATATTAGAAATAATCCATTAATTCTAATTTTTCTAGTTTAAATGAAACATAATTTCTTATACGTGCGTTATTCACTTTGCACTTTAAAATGCAACTTTAAATATTTAGAGGGAAATCTACGTTTATCACAAAAAAGCATACTTCTAGCAACTTTCCTTATTTTCCCCTTATATTTATGATAATATCCTGTAATAAGTAAACCATCCCTTACATGTGTGAATGGAAATGTAGTGGAGTGTAAGGTAGTACATAATGTATGGGGAAAAGGGATGGTGATGAGCAACAGTTGGCTTTGATGAATTCTTATCCTACACTAATTACCCATTACTTATTTCTTTTTTTCTTCTTTTACAGATGCACCATCCAATACAGATGAAGCCAGCAGACAGTGAGAATCGAAACGGTAAGTCTTACTGTATCTGTTCTACACATCTTTTTCTGTTTACTCCATTTATACGTAATTATTTTTTTCCCCCGATTTCTTTTCCTCATTTTCTACCATTTTTTTTCCGTTATTATCTATCGGGAAAAGGAAAGTATTATGGAAGTTGTCCATTACTTTCGACTGAAAGTTGTTAAATTATGAGTATTAATTCCGGGAGTGTATTAATGGCGAAAAGGTAGTCTCAACTCCTTTTTTTGTCTTGGTAATATTTGGAAGAAATGAAAAAAAAAGTGAAGAAATCATCTATTTTTGTTGAAGGAAAATTCCTCTTATGGAAGTGGTTTTAGTATGGATTATTGAAAAAGTACACATGGTGAAGTTATTTATAACACTTTCAGACCTATCATTATTTATATGTAGAAACAATGGTTTTTTAGATACATGAAACGAAAGATTTAAAATTCGTAGAAAGGAATTTTAGACGTTGTTTAGATTTTTTTGTTTACTCGATATGCAAAAAATAAGTTACGTTAAAAATATACTTCACAACGAACAAGCGCATGGAAAACATCACCATAATTTACATGTATGAGTACAGTAATATAATTAAGCTTTTTTATTCCATTTATATTTTTTAAGAAATATGCCTGACTAATCTAAACTTTTAAATATAAATTTAAATAATATAATAAATAATATAATTCAATTTAAAAAATAAAACTTAAGTAGTCCAGATGGTCCAGGAGCGGCAAAAAAACCTGACCATCTTTACAGAGAAAATAATTTTTAGCCAGAAGATTTGAAGCATTCTGTCAGATTGAAAATTTTTACATTAAATCCCGCAAATGACAAAGATATATTCAAGGATAGCTTACAACTTTCAGCAAATGGTGTATTTTCATTTTTATTGGGTTAGCATACAAAGGTTTATTAATTAATCATTTTTTTAAACTTAGTAGAAAGATTAATATGCAAAACTTGATTCCTTAAGAATTGAATAAAGACAACAAAAATCTTTGAAAACCTCTTCTTAGCTTTCATTTACACGTACTGTAAACTTTTTTTTTTGCCTTTTTTCCTGCAGCTTTGTCCAGACTCTTAAATGCAAAATTTTTCTTGAAAACTTAATCATCAGGCCAAATATCACTTTAAAAGTGTTTGAAAAAAAGTATATAACAGCCTGCGCAAAAAAACATTGAGCATAAAATCTAAAATAAACCTTGAGAAATGAATCCTCGTTTTGGAAACGCTTTCCACTCTTGATTTGCAAATGATGATTCATCGATTTCAGAAGGTTTCCCTAGCCTTGTTTTGTAAAGGCAAATTTAATATCACACTATAAAATGGTTTTTTATCCCATAGCACATGCGAACACCGTGATCAATGGAAACCTCATTGCGCATAGACTAGCATAGTTGAATTTAACATTGTTTCAAACTTTTCCGGTTCATTTGCTAATCATTTAAAAAACTTTATTGAGTTTTGTGATAAAGGCTTTTTGTGACAATAAAATCAACTCTACATAGCTATCAGGGATTAGGCGGTCAAGGATGGGACTTGTAGAAAAAAACAGCGAAGTTGGTAATAACTTAAACAATTTATCGAACAATTTTAATCATATGCAACCAGATTTCCTCGACATTCCTGTCATTTAATTGGCAGTTTGTTCAAACTAGTGGAATAAAACCCTGGTTAATAATGCGAATCAACGATTTCCTAATAGGCAAGTTTTGCAGCATTGTCAAAATTAAATTCGGATAAAAAAAAATTCTCCTATTTGATTAAGAAATGGTAATTAATGGAGGCGAGATTTTGTGAATATAAAGATGCTGAGGCTACAATTTCCGTATTTTTGTTACAGCTATTTGAGCAGTGTGTGGTCTTGAGCTTTAATGTAATAAGATATGGATCGATCAGTTGCCCAATCTAGGATGTTTTCATTTAAATGTTTGTACATTTGTTGGTTGCAGTCCATTTTTGGTATGATCGATGAGCATAGGTTTCATAAAATCAGAATGAATCATACTTGTGATAATCCACCAAGCACTCACCATCAGCTTCTTTTGCCCTGAGCGTGCTTTTATGCGATTTTTCCTTATATCTTTAGTTGTCAACTGCTATTGTAGATTACTTTTTTCGAAAAAAAAATTAACAAGGATGCTTCAAATAAGCAAGAATATATGCTGACAATTGGACTCAAATCTATAGTTTATGTCCAACTTTAGTAAAGTTTCGTATGCTTCTAAAGGTCTGAGAATCTTCATCAATTTACAGTGCACAAACGTACGACCTTTCGAATGCAAAGACTAAAAACTTTTGGCACATTTACCAAATGTATATAATAATTGTTTGCCGGTTTAAAATAATACTTCAGAGAGTGTCTTACAAAAATATCGTGATTCAGTGAATTAAGACAAAGAAAATATAAATCTGAATAATTTTTGTTCTAATGATCGGATTTTTGTGAACTGGTGCCTATTTTAATGGTTCAAAAGTTTGACCTAAAGTATACTAAATATTTAATGATACTTATTATTTAAAAAATATGGAATCGGATGCAAAATCATACTTTATCTGAATAAATGCACCATTTGCGGCAGATTTAGTTAAAAAAAAGTTTTTAAAAAAGATGTATTTTTAAATTTTCGCTTCCTAATGTACTTATGCGTTTAATTTTTGTTCAAAATTTATCTTTTTTTATTTAAAATTGCATTTTCTATCATGTAAAAATCCTGTGTACCTTAAAACTTAACTTTTTTATCTTAATTAAATAGTACAAGGAAATAATAAATAATTGGTTAAAAATAATTTTTAAATACTAAGAAAAAATTCCGGTGAAAATATCGCACTGTATAGCAGAGACCTTTCTGGTAGAAAAAGAATAGAAAAAAGAAAGAACGAAACATAATTCTAGTTAAAAAAAAATTTAAAAATATGGTATTTAAACCAATTATTTGGTAATTTTTGCGTTAATATGGTAACAACTTGCTGGAAATTCTGGCTTTTAAAATTATAGCTCTTGTTACCACGTACTTAGTATAATAAATATAAAACTGAAAAGTAAATGTAACGGTATTAAAGTTTTTTATGCCATGCTCTAAGGTATCCTGATAAAATTACCAAATTTTCCCCCAATTTTATCACATATTATAAAATGATATTTTTTTTAATTTTACCAAAGACATTATTTTTTTTAAGAGCTTCAGTAAAAATTGTCTTATTTTTGCTGTTCCCATAGAACTAGAAATACGGTAAATATTACCACATTCAAGTAGTTTTGATCATACTTTTTATTTCTCAGTGCATGAATTAAAAATCAGACAATCAAATTTCATAATTCTGTGTGAAAAATTTACGATTCGGTTAAAAAAACGAAATAAATATGGCGAAATACACAAAAAGTGAATTTAATATTAACTGACATATTATAATTAATTTTTCAGACATATATATAAATACAATTATAATTCATATTAGTTTAATCAAAGAAATTGCGTTTTTTTTGCCTGATTCAGGTTCATAATTAATAGTGGGCACTAACCAATTACCATAAAGTCAACCTTTTGAACCATTAAAATGTATACTTAGTACGTGAAAGTATGATAATTAGAACGAAAGATATTAATGGTGATATATTTTGCTTGGCTCCATGTACATAAAGACTAAACACATTCATAACCAGTACGAAATAATATATTCATGAACAAACTAAAAGACATAAAAATCTTTAATGGTAACCAGCGAACACTATTTCCTTTTGTTTGTTTTTATCATCAACCAAAAGCACACCATTCGAGTAAGAAAATGCTTTTCTCAATCGAGTTGAGGACAGAAAAAACGTTGTAAAGAATTTTCTTATTCTTGTCCATTATATAGAGGGTGAAAAGAAAGGAAAAAAAAGCGTGCAGAATAATTTGAAGCTTCGAATGTGTACTACTGATCCTTATGCCCGAAGTGTTCCAAACTGGTAATCTTTTTCATACATTCCTTAGAAAACAGGAGAAACCTGTATCTGAATACAAATCCATATCAAGACGCATTTTTTCATGGACTTTGGATTCAGATTGGATCCCCGGTAGGGAAGTAAGGAGGAAATCCCTTTTTACTATCTGAATAAGGGAAATCTTATTCAGAATTCTGTCTTTCAGTAGTTGCTTCGATGCTTTCTAGGTTTTGGGGGAATTCCTGGGGAAAAGGGAGCTTCCCGTCAAAATTAGTTTGTTTAGCGTTTGAGTGTTCCGCGTATTCTTGCGATTTGTGAATGGCTTCTTTTTTTGGAGAAAAGGTTATCGCACAAACCCACTCCTCGGCGATCAAGGGGGATCAGTCCTCAATCAAGAAAAATACACAGATGAACTCTTTTTTTTCTAGTTTTCTTCAACTACCTACAGAAAACATTCTCTTATTTTTTGCAGAAAAGTCTGATTCAGTTTTGTTTCTGAAACACGTGATGCACTTTCCTCAATCCTTCATTTTTTTTATTTACTTATTTGTAGCAGTATACAGAATAAGCTTAAGAAATGAAGTCTCTTTTAGATTAAATAGGAATGCATAATAAAACAAATGATTTTATGAAATTCGCATTCTTAAACACAGTATTTTTTTATAAATAAAATGGCATATGTTTTTAGGTGTAAGAATTTGCGTAATAAGTTTTTAAATGAACGATAAAAAATGTTTCTTCTAGATTTGACATTAATATGCGATAATAACAAAAGTTTCTGATTTCATTATCTTCACTTTTTTTAAGTTAACATGCATTTCTATATAGAAATCGAATAATAGAATCAAAATATCTTTTGAAACTAAAGAGGGATTTAGGATTTTTTCAAAATTAAAAATAGGATAATTACGAATGTTCGAGATCACTTATGTAAAGTTTTGCATTGCAAATTGCAATTAATATCCAAAACTGATCGATTACTTTTGTATTAACGCTCAGAGACCAACATGAGTATATATAATGTAAATGTATTTATTACAAAAATTATTTACAATTTGTGAAAATATTCTTTTAAAATCTGAACCTAAAAAATAAAAAAATTCAAAAAATTAAAAGAAAACTATGTATTTTCATTTAAACTCCATATTTTTTTCATTTCTAATATGTAGATTTAAAAAAGATAAATTTAAACTTTTTTTTAAAAAAGATAAAATCTATGAAAGAGTTATTTGAATTTTGAAGAACCTTCTCTCCCCTAAATTTAACTCATAAATATTTCAAATCATAATTCTGGTTAAGAAATTAAGAAAATCAAAATATACTGTATCAAAATCATTCATTTGGTAAATTTTTCCGTACATGTAATTCGATTTACCGAAAATTCAGGTTTTCAAAATAATTCTTCCTACCAAACATTTAGCGAAAAATACAAAACTGAAAAGTAAATTTAAACTAATGAATGGTTTTTATGCCATTTTTTAATGTATGATAAAATTATCAAATTTGAAAACAAAACCTTTTTTTATTGTAAATTTCAGTTTAAAAATTAGTTTCCTTCTCATCAGGTATTATTACAACTATTAATTATAATGTAAATTATAATTATATTAAGTATAGTTATATAATCGATACTAGTTACGTCATTAGTAAATATAACAAAGATAAGAGCAATCGAAATAATATTATCATTTTGCAGTTATAAATATGCTATAACGCTAATATAGCGATAACCCTTCGGCGCAAACTTTCTATTAAACATGTTTTTCATACTTCATTATATTGTGTTAATTTAGGCCAACATAAGTGAAAATTATTATCTTTATTATTTCAATAATTTATAGTTATTAAATACAGCATGAAACACCGGTGTCTTTTACTGCATTAAAGGTCCTCCAATCACAGCTCGCTTCCAAACAATTATTTTTCAAATTTGCGCTTATTTCGATCTAAGCGAAACAGTCATTCATCATTAAAATATCTTTTATTTACGAAATCAATTATTGATAAATTTTTTAATATGAATGAAAAATTTCACATTACTGTTTTGGAATTTATAATTTAGTACAAATATAATTCTGATAATCTAACATAATTTTTTTGTAAATAATGGACTGTTTTGTAAAATTAAAAAATACTAAAATATATTTTACTTGTAAATAAAGCGTCAGAAAGAAATATATAAAAAGAGACACCGGCGTTCTATTTGTATTAAAGGATTAAGAGCTAAAACCAACAATCCTTAAAAAAAATGTGCTTAATAAATTGGATACAAACTTAAATTATGTAATGAAAATTATACAGTCGGAAACAATCTAGGAGAGAATGATATTATTATGAGAAAACTGAAATAACTCTATATTGCTTACGATTTAAACTAATTTTCAGGAGACAATACCTCTAAAAAACGTAAAAACATTTTTTTAAGAGTCATCGCTCTCAATAAACGCCATGGAAACTAACTTGAAATTATATCCACTTTATATCAAACTAATTCCGAAAATAACGATAAGTGCTCTGTCAAAGATAATAAAAAACTCTATGGATACATAAAAAGTGAACTGTAGTTAAGAAGTTTTTTTTTATTTTATTTACTAAGCACCTCTTAAAAATACATTCTATAGCCTAGAAACATTTTATCAACAAAAAATATACGAATGAAGGTCGTTGAGTAAAAGCATTTAAGCAGAACGTGTTGGAACTTCGATATAGATTGCAGATTACTTACAAGTAGCCAATTTGGAAAGAATGGCCCCAGCAAAAAGCTTATCGAATTACCACTTTTTCATACCATCCTCTTTCTCGACCATTTAGGTATTTGAGGGTTTTAGTATGTCTCGTCAATTATATAGCTACGTCTGCAACTACAATCGTTAAAAAAGAATTACAGGTGGGCACAATATTGCTCTGCGGAAATTCGAAATCGTCTATTTTAACATTCGAATCTAATATTATTTTCGTATGGTTTCTGTGGATCGTGAAAAGGATATGAAACAAAGACTATAAGATACGAAAACAATTTCTGATTTTGCAAATACTTTAAAGGGATATAAAATAAATTTTTATTTTGCGGACTACTTTAAATAACTAAATATACTTAGCCTAAATATGAACATGAGTATTTAAGTTAATAAAAACTTATCCAAGTGTTTTATATTTAAATTTGTTTATTTTAAATTTTTTTTCTTCAGTCTTAAATTTTAAAGTGCCTTTAAAATTTAAACTTAAGGAACATGTTAGACATGCTCATTATCAAGAGTACGATAAATCATGAATTATTTACTGCATATTGTTGCACGAATTCAATTTCGATAGTACCAAAAATTATTTTCACCTCAGTCACATCAACTCATTTCGATGCCCTAGAATCCTTCTTTTATATAAATTCTTTTATAGAATTCATTTATATGAATGCTGATATCCTTGTTAACGACCTCGTGGAAATGCCTTTTACCCTGATTCTCCCCTCTCGGCCGCAGCGGCTTTTCTTGTTATATTTTTTCATCTTTATTTTTGCTTCACTCTCGGCGACTGCTATTTCCTAGTTTTTTTCCTCACCTTTATTTTCTATTTTATGTTGGCAACTTTTTCAAATAACTTTTGCTTCTTCTCATTCATGTCTGGCAAGTTTTGAAAATGAACACTTATTTTTGAGCGCTTGAAGTCAGACTTTTATTTCCATCAGTATATTTTTGAAGCCAATGAAGTTTTTTATAAGTAATATCTGAAGGTTATTAATTTAGCTATCATTAATATTTTCTGGTATGTATGTGGAATGTTTAGAAGTTCAAATAATTTTAATGAATAAATGAATTTTAAGGAAAAAAAATATTTAAGCAAAACCGGTTGAAACTTCGATATAGATTGCAGATTACTCACATGTAGCCATTTGAAAAGAATCTCCCACTCAAAATGCTTACCGAATTACCACTTTTTCATACCATCTTCTTTCTGACCATTCAGTTATTTGAAGATTTTATTTAGTTTGGTTTGTCAATTATGTAGCTATGTCTCAATTAGAGTCATTAAAAAAGAGATAGGGATATTGCTCTTTGAAAATTCAAACTCACCACCTATTTTTGCATTTAAACCAACCATCATATTTTTATAGTTTATAGTTTTTGTGGATTGTAAATAGGATATTAAACAAGGACTATTGGATGCAAAAAACCATTTAAGTTCTTGCAAAGCCTTTAAAGATATAAAAAATAAATATTTTTTATGTTTTAATTTTATCTTTATTTTAACAAACAACTTTAAATTAATAAATATACTTATTCTAAATATAAACGTAAGTATTCAAATGAATAAAAGCGTTTATCCAAGGGTTTTCTGTTTAAATTTTCTCATTTTAAATTATTTCACGTAAAAGTAACCCTTTTTACGACTTTTTTAAATGTTTCAATGCTGTTGATATATTTTCGTATGCAAGAGCAATCAGTAGAATTCTTCAGAAATCAATTTTAAGGAATAATTTATGATCTGAATTATTTTATTTTCATTAGTTTCAGGGATTAAACATAAAATCAAATATGTATATGCTTATTTCTTTTAATCTTTTAGCAAAGTATATTTAATTTAGTGTTCTTTTCTTATTTTATTTAATATTGCATTGATAAGCTTTAGAAGTACTGAAAAAATTGAAATAATTTGTAGAAGATACTAAAAATATTTTTCTTTGAATTTCGAAACATAAGTTGGCATTATTTGTGAGTTATAAACTTAATTTTGATAGAAGAAATTTGGTTATTATTATGTTTCAAATAATACATTTTAAGATAAATTGTAAGTGTTTTAAATTCTGTCTTGAAAGATAAGATATTTAAAAAGAATAATTCAGCTGTCGCAAGCTTGCGTCAAATTTAAAACCATTCATTAAAAGTTATCTTAGTATTTTAAGGCGACAAAAATAGTATGAATTTTCTATTCTTTTTATTTTAAACTTTAAAGAAAACATTATTTCTCTTTTAAATATTGGAAAAAATTCTTATTATTTTTCACAAAATTGAACTTATTTTTCTTTTATATTTTTAAATATTACGTGGTGCTGATGTGAGACTTTTTCATAAAATTATTTTTTTTTACATTTATTTTCACAATGTAAAAAAATAATCACGTCAAAAAGTAACTGCATGAAGTTTTTAAAATTTATATTTTATATGTCGTAATTTAATTTGCTTTTTATAGAATGGAAAATAATAAATTTTTAATTTTTTTATAGAATTGAAAATAATGAAAAAATTAAAACTATTTTTCGTTAAATTTATCCATCAAAATTTAATATTTTGATAGATAAATAAAAAAAATGAATATTGAGAAAATATATGACAATATAATAGACAAAAATGTCATTCAAACTTCAATTTTTTTTCCATTATTATTTGAAAAGAATGTTGAAAACAAACTAAAATATAAATATTTTTATTTAAAATAAATCAAAAAGTAATATTAAAGAATAGTAATTTCAATTACATCAAAAATTAGCATTAAAAGTTTGACCAGCAATTTTATTGTACATCTTTAAATGATGAATGTAGGATATTTTTTTGGTATAAGGTTGCCTTTTCACTGTTAAACTGCTGTAGCTGAGTTTTATTTATTAAAAAAGCAATTGTCGTTGAGTCAGAAAAATTTAAAAACTCGAGCGATGAATACTTCTTAATGCCTGCAATTTGGCTTAATTTTCATAAAAATTTTATTAGGTTCTTTTTCTACATTTAAAACATTTAAGCAACTATTTTATTATAAAAAAAACTTCAAAAAAAATATTTCCGGCATTTAAAACTTTCATTTTTGCGTTTTTCTCAAATGCACATTTTAACCGTTTCGCTCGAAAATTGCAACCGCTCAGTGTTTTGCCGTTATATTTGCGGGCATGAAAATTTCGCAGTCATTTCCAAAACTTCCTTCTTGGCTACGAAGCTTATCTGTTATTTAATAGCAGAAACAGTAATAACTGCGCCGTTATTATTATGGCCGTAATAAGCAGGGGGAATGTTCATCAGTTAACAAACCGATATGTGCACATTTTAATGGACTACGTCAGAAGTGATTTACACTAACAACGGGACTTCGTTTATCTCGATTCGGAAATTGAACATCTACACACCCAGAGAAGCGGTTGTACTATTTCAAGAATGTTAGTTTTCCGCACAAAAGTTCCGATTGATTTTTTTTTTCTTTGCTTTCCTTTTCGTTTCTGCGTTTGTTTGTTATAGAGCGATAGCTAGATGATTACCTCACCTAAACTATTTATTCGGCTGTTTGAATGGCAGTGATTAAAAGAAACTAAATAGAATTTTGTTGATAGGAACTGGTCTAGAAAACTGTAGCATTTAAAACTTTATAACTATTCTACAATGATGCAATGCTCTTGAAAACTTTTATCAGCACAAATGTAAAAAAAAACGTCATAAAATAAGCACATTTTTTTTATCTTTCTGTTGTTAAAACAGTTTTCTTCTATATTCCTTTAATGCTAACTAATACTAAACTTTTTATTACATATTTTTTTCTTTTAAAATCTAAACATTCACGTTTTTCAATATTTCAGCATTATTAAAGAAGATAAGAATAATTTATGTTTATAAGAAGTGGAAAAGTGATAAAAGAACGTTAAATAACATTTTATTATGGAATGTTTTTCCGTAATGTTCATAAGTAAAAGTCTTGTTCATAAGTAAAAACCATCATACATTGCTCCAAAAAGACTGACTGAATAATTTTTGATCTAATGATCATATTTTCACTTTCCAGGATTTCATCTTAATGGTTCGAGGAGGTGACCTCGAATATACTAATTAATTAGTGCACACGATATTTTAAGTTACGAAATCAGACACAAAAACATAGTTTCTCTGAATAAACATATATTTTTTCAATGGATTCCGATTTGTGACCCTTCAAGTACAGGGGGTCGCCGCAATCTGAGAAATATGTTCCTCATAGTTGGTCCCTTTAATGCTAATTTTACTTTGTGGGTATTTCGTTATATCTCGAGAACTATTTATGCATATTGAAAATTGCACATAATTATAAAAGTCATCTATTCAAAGATAATCCCACACAAGAATTAAATTTCAGTCAATACTTGTTATTTTTTTAATTTGTAGAAATGTAAGGTATTAAATTTTTTACATCATTTCAAAGTGTTTAAATTTACTTGGTAAAATACAAAATTTGAGCGAAATCGATCGAATATCGGTATCTTGATATCTTGATATACGGTCGGTATCTTGATATACACAATAGAAATACGAAAAATTTAATGAATAAAAGTAAATTAATATGTACTTCTCGTGTGCAGCTAGAATACCTGTCACGTACTACCTAATATCTTGAGTGACGTAGGTTCGCCTTTATGTGCTAGAGCGAAATTATTTGCAACACTATTTATAATAGTACAATTGTATTAATTTGTACTATTAACTAAACTTAAAACTATAATGTAATTTTATGATTGCATATAAAAATATTGATCCTTTAAAATGTAGGAGTGTATACAAGTTGTGTATTCTGCGTAAAGAAATTTTAAGATATGTTCGTATAAATTTAATAAAAAGGCAAATAATACTAATTTTTTATTTTTAACTTATAGTTTTACGTTAATTAGCTTAAGCAAAATCAAACAAAGTCTAACCAGAATTGTAAAATAAGATAGTGCAATTTAAGATAAAACAGTTTTTGTTAAAAATTTCAGCGTAATAGCTTGAGATTTTAATAAAAATTAAAACAAAATACAGTAATGCAAAGTAAATTTAACAATACCAATTAGATAATATAAATAATTAGTCATGTAAATCGAGATCCTAATGCCATTTTAAAATTAAATTTGGTTAAAAACATATACCTTCTCAGAAAAACTGCTTCAATTTTGAATTATTATAACGGTATCTTTGTGTTAAATTGAACTAGGTTTCCTTTAAAGTTGAATAACAGGATAGAATAATAAAGTGTAGGATCGCTTGTTTTCATATATTTTTCTAGTTTAGTAGCATCTGGACATCATTAGATTGATAAAGATGACATATGCTATTTAAGTTTCAAATTTATGAAGTTGCAAGAGCGAGAAAAAGGTGGATCCAAAAGAACATCTTAAAAGTTTTCCTTAAAGACAAGAAGAAAAAAATAAAATCATTGCATATCCTTACCCTTCGTGCGTTTAGAATTTTCTTTTTTCCATATTCCATTAATAAAATTCCCCAACCCCATTCATTGATCTCAGCTCTACTCGATACCTCTTTAGAATGTAAAGGGAAAAAATGACTTTTCCTTTATTTGCTTAACTTATTTTTTTTTTTTTTTTTTGCATTTTTTTCCGAATTACTCCATAAAATCCACACCAATGTACGAAACTGAAATTGAAAGAGCTATCAAAAGCCAACTGGAATCAGTCATTCCAAAATTGATGATAATCATCGTTCGCCAAAAATTCCCCTTACCACGACCGAACATGAATTCTCATATTAGTATGGTGTGAGCTTTTATGGGTCCCCAATGGCACCAAGCGCTTCATTTTATGCCTGCAGCTTTTCATTAGCAGAAGCTCTAAAATGCAGCCACAACTTAGCCAAGTGGATTAAACATCGGGCCCAGCACTTCTCCTACCCCCAATCCTTTTTAATCTACGGAAGATGCTTTTGAGCCTTAAAAACATCTCATGCGACGAGTTTATACAGAAAGTTCTTGTTTGGTAATGTGGTTGTAATTCAAGAAAATGTCCTAAAATTCCATTCCTCTGTGACACGGTACAAAATGAGGTGTCGACAATATCTGTTTTTGCTTATCCTTCATTTACCATCTTGGGAACTATTTAACTGCCTGTATTAATATACATTTTGTTTTTATCGTTATTTTTTACACCTCTGCCAGTGTCTAAGATTCGCAGTATTGATTTATTTTTAATTCCACGAACTTAGGAAGGGCTGATGATTAAAAAAAAGAAAATAAGTATTAATATACTCCCAGCTCATTTCAGAACCCAATTTTGCTCTTTCATGCATTGTAATGTAAACTATTAATCAAATACACGAGCTTTATGTCCTTCTGTTAATGATTATATTTTTCTAGATCATATCTTTATTTTTCTTTCTGTTTGCGTATAGTATATAAAAAATTTAATTAAATTTAGTTTTTTTTCTCAATTTCAGTGATATAGCATAATAAAAAAGGGGAACAAGAATTACTGGCTTTGATAAATTTCTATGATTATTGTTGATTTGTATGATTATTGTTAATTTATATGATTATTCACGGAAAGACCTAAAATTTAGTGAAATTGTACAAAATTAGTTTTCGGCATCATCTGTATTTATTCATTTACTATTTTGGGAACTGTTTAACTGCCTGTATGAATATATTTTTTTTTCATTTTTTCCAGTGTTTAAGATTCTTTTTTTATTCCGTGAACTTAAGATGAGACGCTAAACAAAACTAAAAATAGCATATGAAATGGTAATATACTCTCGACTTATTTTAAAAACCAATCTTGTTCTTTCATGCATTGTAATGTTAACTATTAATCAAGTACGCCAGCTTTATATCCCATAATTATTAAATTTTTTCCAGATCATATCTTTTTTTTTACTGTTTACGTATAGTAAAAATATGATATTTATTAATTTCAGTGCGATAACATAATAAAGTGAAACAAGAATATGTGGTTTTGATAAATTTCGATAATTTGTTGATTTATATGATTATTATCGCTGTAATTCACGAAAATACCTAAAATCCCGTTTTTAAGTGAAAATGTACAAAATGAGTTTTCGAAGATATCTTTTTTCATTTATCCTTCCCTCTCGATCTTGGAATATTTTAAATACCTGTATAAATACAAATTTTTTTTATTTAGTTATATTTTACATCTTTACCATAATCTCAGTATTGATTTATTTTTGATTCCACAAACTTAAGATAAGCCGTTGATTTAAAAAAGAACATATGAAATGTTAATATACTCCCCTCTTATTTCAAAAATCAATTTTGCTCTTTCATGCATTGTAATGTTAACTATTAATCAAGTACACGAGCTTTATCTCCCTTAGTTTATGATTATATCTTTATTTTGCGTATAGTAAACGAAAATTAACTTCAATTGATTTTATTTAAATCAAGACAAAAATATATTAAAAATAGAGAAATAAGAAAAGCTGGTTTTGATAAGTTTCTCTGATTATTGTTATGAATAGGTGGCCTTAAAGCATAATAAAAAAGTCAAATGTTTTAGAAAGAGGAGTTGAAAAATTTTATTAACGTCTCAAAAATCTTAAGATTGTATTTTATATTTTTAGCAATGAACTAAATGTTATAAATCTACAAATTTATTTTCCTGTTAAAATTTATTCCTATGAAAATTATTTAACTCTATGGTCTTTGTTAAAACTATTTGTTTCAAACATTTACATAATTCGTATTTAAATCCTCAGAAACCATATTTTCAAGCAAAGATGTTTATGCATAAAAAAATTTTGACTTTTATAAACATCAAAAACTTAACTAGTACGTGTGAATCTGCTAATTTCGTAACAAAATTAAGTAATAAAAATTGCAATTTACTAAACTCCATGGTTGTGACATTAAATAAATAATCTGGTAAATAAATAATCATTAAATAAATAATCTTTAAGCAATTTTTTACAGCTTTAACTAAAAACCGTTTGTTATTTTAATAAAAATTCCAAATGCTTTATTTTATACATATTAAATCAAGTATTATTTACATAGAAGTATTTTATTTATATTGATTAAAATAAGTATTTAAAAGCATTTTGAAAACAAAGTATTAAAGAAATTCCTTTAATGATATATTGTTTCAATGAGAGAAATTTTTAATTACGTGAGTGACTTTTGGATAATGAAAAATAACACTCGAATGATTTAAGATTTGTCCTAGCAACTCCTCAATTAGAAAACCTGTGTATTTTTAGAACTTGGAGAATACATTGACAAACCATATTTTTCCAAAGATACTGTTTCGATCTCAAACTGTTCCAAGAAATTGTATTGTATTGTTTACAGAAGTATATCAGAATTTCTACTAAATATCAGCACAATACACAGAAAAATCTTATTGTCTACAGGCCTTTCTCCGAAAGCGTTCTCTTGAACAAATTAAAGATGAGGCTTATCTTGTCTCAAGATCTTCATTTTTTTTTATTATTTCTTTCTCCTTCCTATTGGATGAAAGAGATTATTCAAACATATTATAAAGTAATTTTAAGAGGAATGGAATATAATAGTTTATCAATTTTATCATCTTATCATGCTGCGGTTTTTTAAAAAAAATGCCTATTAATATGAAAGTACATTAAAAGGACTTAATGCCTATTTTCTTTCCTAATGTTTGCGATTTTTCTAATATATAACGCGAGTGATTTTCAGCGAATGTTTGATTTTTCTTGGAAAATAAATCAGCCAATTTTGTTTCAGCTTAATGCAAATTGTTATTGCTGGCTGAAAAACTGAAGCGTGGTATTTTATTTTATTAACATCCCTTATTCCCAGGGCAAAATAAAACTAAAATTCCTTCTGTACTATTCTGGGTTGACATCAAATAGCGTGAAGAAAAATATGTATTTTTTTTTTTTTTTTTTTTTTTTTTTGGAGAAAGCCGCTAGCTTAAAGTTCGAAAAATTCCGGAACTAACGCTCAAAATGCGTTTTTTTTTTCAATTGAGTAACTTCAAAGAATAATTTTAAATTTCCATAAAAAAAACGTTGTATTTGGGCTACAAAAATAGCTTAAGAAACAATTTTATGTATCATTGTGAATTCAAGCCCAATTTTTTATATCATAGCGAATATTTTTTTAAACTAACACTTACTATTTTGATATGGCTAATAATAACGTAAATTTGCATTTATATTTGAAACAATATTTTTTATTAAATTCATTAACTTGCGTTATCTACTTTTAAACTATTTACTTTCCTTTATTTGTTTTTCGATCTTAATAATAATTTAATAATAGCTATACCTCTCAATGCAAAATTTTTCAAGCAAAAGATAAGAATTAGTTTGGATTGCATTTTTAGAAGATTTCTCGTATCCAGAAAGTTAAAGGGAGTTGATAGTACATATGCTAATGATATTAGGACCTTTTTGGGGTACCTTTTCTCAGCTAAATAAGCCTGATATTGCTTCAGTTTTTTTACAGAGTATTTACATGCACATGTTTACACTGTGATAACTGTTATTACATATCTTTGCCAGCAAAATTTTTAAAAAAAATTTATGAACTGAACTTTTGATGTTTTAAAAAGTTTCATAATTTTTGAGCAAACATCTTTCATAACTCAAAACTTATACCTCTTAACGTTGAAGCATTATCACAGCATACAACTGATTTGATCTCAAATTCTCAAATATCCCTGAAAAATTTCCAAAAGATATCATAACAAGTTTCTTAGAAAAGGTTCATCGAAAAAGATCTGTTTTAGCATTATTGATATATACTTCACCGACACTTCTAAAAAATTTATTTTCAAACTTCCACAGTTTTTTTTTTTTTTTTTTTTTTTAAAAGGCGTTTTCAATCTTGCATGGGTTTGAATGTTTCTTGAAAACTACCCAGCGTTTCTAATTAAAAGTTATGTTTGAACCTGCATTTTTCTCATGATTTATAATAGAGCTTATATAGCTGTAAGAAAAGAAACCTTTATAAATTATCAAGCTTATTTAAGAAACTAACTCTGTTTTCTTCTTTTTACTCACTGCATCGTAAAAGCGGAAAGGTATTAAGTGTTTTAATTAGAAAAGCGTTTCTGTTTACTATGTAATATACATTATTTGTCTCTGAATTTACGAGCTTTCAAAACTACCTTCTACAACAAGAGCCGCAGGGGAAGTAAATTCGATTAATACGTTGTATTAGATAAGTTTGGAATGGGAGCATCGATATTAGATGACATGCTTTACGTATACTCTCTTCTGAAAATAATCATTTATCAAAAAATCTGATTAATTTATTAAGTTTTTGTACTGAGCCCCCATTTTTGATTTATTTTTATGAATGAATTCTTATGCTGCACTCTCAGAAATTATACTCTCATTTTTGACGATTCTGCAATCATTGAGCTGTATTTCATTAATTTTGAAAATAATTTTGTTATGAAATCACGTTCACGTGAGGAAACTCGAACATTCAAATATTTGACGAAAATGTTTCCTTAATTTAAACCTCATCGCAGAGCATTGGGGGAAATTGTTAACTAAAATGAAGACTAAAATATTGAACGAAGACTATATGACCAGAATTATATGGTGGTCAAGGATCCCGGGTTCGAATCCCGTTTCGGGAAGGAATGTAATTTATTGCTCAGTTTTATCTGTTGTGTTGTTTGGGTGAAATTGATGTACCTATATGGAGCCCTTGAAAAAGTGATTAACAATGTAACTCGTATTTTTCTTTTGAAAAATAAAACTGAATGATTAAAGATTTCCTTAATTTAGATGAAATCTATTTCCTCAAAGAAGTGGCGGTTGCTGTTTTGTCGCTTTGACAAAATTTTCGTTCGGAGCAAATATCAGGAAATGGTTTCGTCAGAAACAAAGGAAGTTTTGTGATATTTGAGTATCCATCATTTTTTTTACTTTGTGGCAAAAACAAGTCAATTTACTATAACATAAAAAAATTTTTAAACGTACTTATCTACTTTATTATTATATTATATCGAACTTTAAAAAGCTAAAAATGATTTTTCATTCTCTGATTTCTTTTGAAGTTTTAAAAAACGACACAAATTATTTGTCGTCTTAAAACTCATAGTAATACAGTGCAATACCGGTTCTAAATTTTCCTTTTGTGCAAGTTCCACTTTCAATGGGTTTACCTCAGATACTAGTAGATACAAAACTACTCATACTAGATACAAAACCTCTTGGAGCCCTAATGATATTTTTTTCCATTTTGTTTTACCTTCATTCCTTAACTGCTGCATCACTTATTGAGTTTTCATTATTAATATTAATACGCAATACAAAACTCTAAAATGCCCTGGAGATTTTTTCCATTTTACCTTGTCCTTCTCCTCGTTTTCCAGAATTTGATTTCAACTTATCGTTTGTGTATTGCATCGTATAGTAGATTCCATCTCGTTTGAAAATGTATCCAATTGATCAATCACTCTTATAAATCATTCCTGTGAGATTTTAAGTACCCTTTGCGCTTTTATAAACAGTCTTTTTAATTCAAAATAAAAATCTTCTTCAGACCCTCCAGACAGGCTCAGATTTTTGTTTGATATTTTTACTATCCCCATAAATGTTATACTATTTTTTGTAAGTGTTCTTTGAAATATCAAATATTCTGGCAATTTAGACAATCATGATAAGTTGCGCTTCAGGTCATGGCTAAACAAGATTGTCCCTTTTTATTAAACTATCTCACATCATTTCAGCGAAGCATTTTAAAAATTAAAGTTTTTTTTTACAGTTAAACACTGATAAATGATATTTAAACAAACGTAATTATAACTGAGTTATTACAGTTAAACACTGATAAATGATATTTAAACAAACGTAATTGTAACTGAGTTATTTAACAAAAATGCTGTTTTATTTATGCATAAAATTGTGTTATTTTTTCCATTAATTCCTTTTTTTAAATCTCGGCACTTTATATTCAAGTTAATACTAAAAGGAATGGAAATTACTCTTATTTCATGTATTGTCTAAATTTTTTTACTCAGTTAAGAAATCAAAATTGGATGATTATTTAAAATAACTGAGTTATTCGCATTGAAATATTACGAAATGCTTATTATATTATGCTTCTTTCTTACCACTTCAATAGTTTCTAAATATTTTATTAGGAACTTTAAATTATTTTTATCAGAGATAGCTTATATATCTTAACACTATCTCACTATTATCTCACATCAGTTCAGTAAAGCATTTTAAAAACTAAAGACTTATTTTAAAATTAAGCACTGATAAATGATATTTAAACAAACATAATTATAACTGAATTATTTAACAAAAATGCTTTTTTGTTTATGCATGAAATTTTGTTATTTTTGCACCAATAAATTTTTTTTTAAATTTACCCGAATTATTTTTTTTTCAATTTCGCCACTTTATATTCAAATTAAAAACAAAATGAATCTAAATTAATTATATTTCATGCATTGTCTGCATTTTTTTTACTCAGTTAAGTATCAAAATTGGATGAATATTTAAAATAACTGAGTTATTCCCATTGAAACATTACGAAATGGCTATTATATTTTACTTCATTTTCCTGCTGTGATAGTTTGGAAATATTTTATTCGAAAACTTAAATGACTTCAATAAGAGTCAGGTTACATATTTTAGCAAGATCAACTACTGCAAATTTGAAATACTGACATACTTTATAAACCGGAAAATAAAAGCTATTCATCTATTCATACATGAAAATTCAGTCAACATATGTATGTTTTGAAAGCAATTTAATTATGCGAGGTAAAAGAATGAACATTTTAAAAGTCCTTCAGGGCAAATAACTTACACGCAGTAGAGTTACTTCAATTATCCGAATCTATTTAGAAATTGCCTCAAACTTCAAGATTTTTGAAACAAAAATAATTAATTCTATACCTTATACGTTTAAACAGTTTTCATAATAAAGACTCAGATGTTCAGTAGTTGTTTTCATAATGGAATTAAAAACTAAAGTAAATCGGGATATAAAGTAAACTGATTAAATCGCTTTAATAAGTTTATGATTTTATTATGTTTAAAATATTATATTTCTCTGGTATTTAAGGCCTTCTACATACAATTTGAAATTCTGCTTTAGGTAAAAAGATAGTTTTAACAGATTTTTTCTTTGATAATATTATTCCGTTTACGATTCAGATGCGATGCTTACTTATTGAAATAATAAAACTTATTTAAAATAAACCTAGCATGTTTATGAATAAACAGTTAATCATTCGCAAAAATTTTTCTTTTATTTAACTGATACCATTTGGTGTCGTGGAAAGGAAAAGAATTCGTCCAATATAATATATTTCGTCGAGAGCGACTTTCTTCAAATTAAAAATTTTCTGAATAGATAATGTAGTAAAAAAATTAAGTAAACGTTAAACGAAGGAAACAATTCAACAGTTATTAGATCTTTTGAAAATAATCCGAAATTTGCATGAGTAATGGGAACTGCATAGAAAATATAGATGGTGATATTTTTT
This sequence comes from Parasteatoda tepidariorum, assembly GCF_982258835.1. NCBI lineage: Eukaryota > Metazoa > Arthropoda > Arachnida > Araneae > Theridiidae > Parasteatoda > Parasteatoda tepidariorum. The sequence continues at coordinate 51,610,162 of NC_141765.1, read as the reverse complement.
GATTAAAATTGTTTAAAATTTTAAGCTTTTGAGTAGTCTGTGAGTGCGAAAAACAATGTTGAGTAAATTTTGCGAGACCTTATTTCGCCTATGAAGGACATTGATTCAAAAAGCACTTTTTTTTCGACACATAGTGCACAAAATAAAAAACGGCATACCCCGAATAACTTCTGATCTACTGATTGAAACTTCAGGTTCTAGGAATCAATCTTAATGGTTCGAGTGGACTATTTCAAGTACGGTAATTAATTAGTAATTAGACAATATTATAAGTTACTTAATCAGACACAAAAACGTATTTTCTGTAAAAAAACATCATTTTTTTCGACAGATTCGAATTTATGACCCCCATAATATAGGGGGTATCAGCAATCTGCAAATTATGGTTCCAATAGTTTGGTCAGGAAAATGATCAAAACTTTGGACCCCTAATGTTAATTTTTCTTTATGCGAATTTTGCTAAATTTCACGAAGTGTTCAATTTTATTCATAGAAAGTACTTTTTTGTATCTTATTTCTTAATTTAAAATATCTTCGTCAGTAATTAATTAGCATATTTGAGATCACCCCCTTAAACCATTAAGATTGAGTCCTAGAATGTGACGATCCGATCATTGGATCAAAAGTTATTCAGGGTGTTCCATTTTTTATTTTGCTCACTGTTCCTGAAATTCAACTTGTACATTTCGGGAGTGGTCCTCAAAATGTGTATATGTTATCAGTTTTGAAATCCGGCATTCTATAGAATGCCTAAAACTAGCCGGTAGTGCATGACACGATTCTTATTTCCCACATTTTCTAGAGATTCTATAGAATGCCAAAGATTCTATAGATTGCCTAGAGATTCTATTAATTTTTAATAGTGTAATGCATGGAGAGTAATACCTTATCCATCATTTCTTTAAATTATGCACTAATAAAGTTTACAAATATTTTGATTAAATTTCCTTAAGCAATAAGGTATGAAAATATTCTGTAAGTTGAGCCACTTTGATTAAGAAAGAGAAAAATACATTTAGACATTTTAAGTTACATCTACACTTTTCACGTTTTTATTATTTTTTTCTGTATTTCATATTCCATAACGTGAAAAGAAAAACATCAAAAAACTTTTATTGTTGGAAAAATCATAGAGAGTAAGTTTTAGTTAAAAGTAAATTTTTCTTCGTTTCTAAAAAAACCCAGGAAAACTTTTATACAAATACTATATAATTATATCTAGAATAAAGACTATTGTCAATGACTATCCTGCTGTTAGTCATTTTAAATTATTTAATAAATAAAACCAAACTGCACTTTATTTTTTAAATTTTTTGAACAAAAAACTTACATTTGTTTTACTTTCCTCCAAGTTTAAGTGAGTTTTTACTTCAACGAATTACAGTTTCACGAAGCACATAACTGTGCGTATTAAGTGTTTTCAAAAGATCAAGAAACAAACATTTCATTTCCATTCTTTACAATGAGAACGGAAAAGAAAAAAAAACTGCTGTTTCTCTTCATATTCTTTTAGTTCTAAAAGTTCGTTTCAGTCAAATCAGATACTTTGTTTACTTCAGGGAATACAACTTGAATTTTTTTTCACTCTTTTTGCAATTGCTTCTAATCCTAGGCACTAGGGGGTGTTTTCTTCTGCATTCGTTCCTTTTTTTTCCACTTTCCTTTTACGGGGATTAAGTAGGCTGAATAAAGTTCACGATTATTTGAAAGCTCTTCTTAAAGTTTGCTCGAGATGTCAGTGAGGCCTTAAGATATCAAGTTCCAAGTTCTGGACACTAAATTAAAAAGAGGCCCTTGATCGCTTATTTATTGAAGGTTCTTGAAAATTTGAGACAGTTGCAACTGGGAAAAAAATACAAAAATAGTATAAAAATACAGAAGGGTGTGTTTTTGAAAGATTCATTTTATTCTAGTTAAGATTAAAAACAGAACTTCAAAATTTCAGAAAAGAAGTTAGTAATAAAAATTACGTTTAATGGTCTCTCTTAAACCTGAATAATTTTCTGAAATAAAATTTAATTAAATTGCTGAAAAAAGATATATTTCTTAATAATTTAGGCACTAAGAAATCTTTTCTTGTGTATTTGTTCTTTTCTATTCCTACTTTATTTTATGTGGTTGAGGTTCAATCTTATAGAAAATATATTCAAAGATGAACTGTAATATGGGCACCTCGTACGATAATATAGTACAACTTTGTGGTAACGTTAATAAGGTATTAAATATAAAGATGTTTCTGTTCAATTTAAACTATTTTAACAATCTTAAAAAGTACGATAATGTGTTTTTATTTAGCATCATATTAAAGTTGCAGCTAATTTGAACAATATTGTAATTTTATTTATCCCCATATTAAGGTTGCAGTTAATTTGAACGATATAGTGATTTAACTTGGCACCACATTAAGGTTTCAGCTAATTTGAACGATACTGTGGTTTAACTTAGCACAGTATTAAGGTTTCAGCTCATCTGAAATATAATATGGTTCAATACATTTTAAATTTGTAACACTGTAGGAGGAATAAAATTTCTGATTACTTATATGCTCTTCTTACAGTGCTTAGAGAAGTTAATAAGGCCTTAAATATATCTAATTCCAAGTTCTAATAGCTAAACTAAAAAGAGGACCACGATCGCTTATTTATTGGAGGGTCTTGAAAATATGAGATGGTTATAACTGTAAAAACAACACAAAAAATTTTAAAATATTAAAATACCGAAAATACGTAAAAGTTGCATTAAAATACAGAAACGTACTTTCGTGAAAAAAATTTTCCTTCTAGTTAAGATTAAAATTAGAACTTTCTTGTTTCTAAAAAGAGGTTGCTAATAAAAAATATTTAATTATCTTTTTTAAACCTTAATAGTGTTTTGAAATAAAATTCAGTGACATTGCTTTGAAAAAGAGAAACAAAGAAGTAATAAAGAAATAAGTAAATAACGAAATAAATATTTTATTAAGAATTACCTTTGATGTAGCAATGCTACGAACTCATACCACATATTTCGAAATTAAAAATACATTTTTACGTAGTTGTTATAGATCATCGTGATAATTGCAGATATTGTTTTAAATTAAAAGAAAAAAAGTTGACTTTACTATTATAAAATATACATGTATGTCTGAAAAGTTCAGTAAATGAAGAATAAACTAAGTAAAACTGAACATTTTTACTCATCTTTAAAGGAACATCAGTTAACCACAAAGCACATTTAACATCGCCGATAATTCCATTGAAGAAATATTCACTAATCTTTAGCGAAGGCTTCCTTTTGAGGCCGATGGCAACCGTCTTTAAAGAGTACAGCACAATAGAGATACAAATATTGTGCTAACCCAATAAATATTTATCATTTTAAAATCTCAAATCCTATGATATTTATCGTTGATCTTGCAACTGTATCTGTAATACCCTCAATGATATTATTTCATTTCAACTGAATACAATTATAATATCACATTTCCTTATGAATGTGTACCATCTAAAATATTAGACCAAAAATATATTTAGATAAAAGAAATCCTTCAATATATTAAAAGGAAAATGACAGGATGCATGAAATTTATAGCCGTAAATTCTTTACCGGGCCAGTTTCTGCAGGCTAGCAAGCAAATGCTGCCAGTTTAAATCCCCGAATGCTTGAACAAAACATTCAATAACCAAAAAACTTCGGAAATGAAATGTGACTTGGTCATATGTTTCACTGTAACAAATTCTGGATCAAATTCTGGTAAAAATTACCGGTACACAAAGTGCTACTACTTTTTACTGTAAAACCGATTTTTACTGTCAAATTTTAGAGAACAAAGAATTTTATGGAGCGTAATTTTTTTAGTATTTACCATAAAATCACTGGATCATAGAAATTATATTAATATTACTGCAAAATTTACGGTATAAAATTTCCCGGTAAAAATGAATTTTGCAGTAAAATAGATTTTTTAGTGTGATGCACCCAAAGTACCGGTACTTTTTACCGTAATTTGTTTTGGAATTTCTTTGCAGCGCGGTCTAAATACTTAATGAGAAAGTAAGTAGTAGCGGTTATATGTTAACAATAGATAACACTGTAAAGTATCTGGTAAAAATTACTATCATCCAAAATGCCACTACTTTTTACAGTAAAACCGATTTTTACTGTCAAATTTTACTGAACAAAGAATCTTATAGACCGTAATTTTTTTAGTATTTACCATAAAATCACTGGATCATAGAAATTATGTAAATATTACTGCAAAATTTGCGGTGTAAAATTTCCCGACAAAAATGATTTTTGCAGTAAAATGGATTTTGTAGTGTGATGCACCCAAAGTACCGGTACTTTTTACCGTAAATTTTTTCAGAATTTCTTTGCAGTGCTGCCTAAATACTTAATGAGAAAGTAAGTAGTACCGGTTATATGTAAACAATAGATAACACTGTAGAAAAATAACATATAATCAATAAAATGATAACTATTTATTTTCCCGGAAGTAATCAAAACTCTAATGTTCGGTGGATGAAAAAACGATAGTATTTAGAAAATATACAATGGATTAAAGATCCAAAAAATAATACGAACTATTATTTAAAGAGAAATTTTTATGCTTAAAATTTAAATTATTTTTTTCTTCATATTTATACACACATATTTTGATTAATTTAATAAATTTATATCAGAATAACATTGTTTATAGTTTCCATAGGGAAAGTTATATTTTAAAGCTGTAAGACAATTGAAGAAAATGAAATTGGGTCAAAGTATCTTGTGCAGAAAACTAAGCTAATTTCAATTATCTTATGCAAATTAATGTGCCCAACGCCCCCATTTGCTAATCAGGACTCATTAAAAGATTGTGTATCAGAGCGGTACCTTATTTTACGTCTGAATTGTGATCATGGAATTTGAAAGCGATAGGTCTCTGGAATTTTAATACCAACCCCAACTTCTATTTTGATTTGATGAATCTATTCTTTTCAATATAGCGGACATCCAAATATAAGACTTAAAAATGTTTTTCTATCAGAAGTGAGTAAAATTCTAATTTAAATTCAAATTTGTTGTCTAAAATATTATCCTCTCAGGGCTGATTGAATGAGCACTATTTAGTTAATGTTTATGCGAGATTTAAGTTTTAAATTGTGATTAAAGGAAATGTTTAGTTATTAATATTTAGTCAAAATAGTTAAGAAAAAGCAGAAATAGCATTTTGTTTCCAGGAACATTATCTTTAATAAAGTTTTCCCCAAAAAAATATTTCCAAAAAAATATCCTTTTAACTGTTTATTTTAGCAAAGTATTCTATTACAAAATGTTAAACATTTTATATCGAAAATCAACAGCCAAAATCCCTAGAGACATTTCGTACTCTCACGTAAAATTCCGTATGCTCTCGGTCGTACGATCTATAAAACACAAAATAAACTCTACAGAATTTACACAAGATACTGCGTGAGTGTACGAAATCACTCTATTTTCGTTTTTTAAGGCGTTATTGTTTTCGACCATACTATACCGAACTTAATCGTTACTGTGTGGTGCAGTGGTGACTCAGGAGATAGAGCGCTCGTCTTCCAATGAGGTGACCCGGGTTCGAATTCCAGCGATGGCTGGTCGATACGAATTCCGCACCCGGCTCGCACCGATTGCGGCGCTGACGTAAAATATCCTCAGTGGTAGATGGAGCATGGGTTAGAGTCTCCTTGGCATCAGGCCGACTATGGAAGGATTTTGTGACTTTCCTCTCCATGTAATGCAACTGCAGGTTAGCTCCATCAGAAAGTCCTCCATGAAGACAAATATCTCCTGCTACTTGATCCAAAAGTTCTCTTGTCTTCAGGATTGGGTTCAAAATTACAAGGCTACAGAGTTAAACATTGGTAATCGTAAACTCAAAATTGAATCGATGTTACGAACTATATCTGGTGCACAAATAAAGGAAAGAGAAAAAAGAAAATTTAGATCACAAGGGCACATCAGGCGTCTCAGAATCCATAGTAACTTGAAGAAGATGAGAAAAACACCATGAAAGCATTATTTATGTACTAATGGAAGCAAATATTTTTTATCAGTTGAAACTATGGATTCAGAGACATAGTTTCAATAATAAAGGGGTTAAAGTTTAAAAATTCAGTTTTTATTTAGAGAAGTTGGATATAGTGTGACAACTTCCTCAAACCATCCGACATCTCATTAAAAAGTATCTCATTATTAGAGATACAAACTTTCAGAAGTGATAAAAAATGATATGCTATATTTAAGCATACCACAGTTCAAACAACATATCCCAAATACAAAAAGAGAACAAAACCGCGGTATTTCACTCAATGAACTTAAAACAGGCAGAAGAAGTCAAAGTTTAATAGATAATATTAATCTTACTTCTATAGATTTTAGGAAATGGGGAGCATGTTAGAATACATTTCATATCATTTTCTCTTCGATTTTATTAAGTTAATGAGCCGGCCAGGTGCCCGAGCGGTTAGCGCGCCTGACTGCGAAGCCAATGGCCGCGGGTTCGAATCCCGCCCTGGGCATGGATGTTTCTCTCTTTTGTGTTGTCCTCTGTTGTGTGTGATAGGTGAAAGTGACCCACCCTATGAACGGGTTTGGGGCAGTGTGGCGTGAGCAATGTCACTCACCTCCGCGACTTTGACTCACAGGTGCCCACTGGGTAACGCGAAATGAGTAACACCTCCAGTATCTTCTAAGGCCCTATATTAGTCCCTGGGCGAAACGAATAAAGTTCAGTGCCTGCCATTCGAAAAAAAAAATATTAAGTTAATGAAGTAAGGCGCTACTATTCGCAGCCGTGACTTCGGATCAACAATGAGGAAAAACTCCTTATATTTTTTCCAAAATCACATGACCCCCCCCCCAGCGTAGCCTTACACTAGAGCGACATAAAAAATAAACTCATATTTTTTCACCATGTTCATTTAAGCTATTATGTTATACTTACACACGAATTTAAAATACAAATAGCAACATTTATGAAAGTTATTTCTTGAAACTCTTTTGCCAAAGAAAATAACAAAAAAATTACATTTTGTGTACTTTAAACTTAAAGCAAACTTAGCTTTCTAATTTTAATTATCCATATTATCTTGCAGTATCTATTCCTTTTTAAATGGTCTAATAGCTTAAAGCCTGAAAAAAGAAAAAATTTAATTCAAAAGGAAAAAATTAAAAAATCCCTAATCTGGCGAAACTTTTTCACTTAGATTAAAATCATCTAGTTTTTATGTTTTTAAAGAATACTGCAATAAAGTGACTATGTAAAAATTTAAAAATATATGTATTTTTTGAAATCTGCATTTAGTCTTTCACTTCAACAAAACTGTACTTCTATGCATATTGACATTTTCTGCCTTTTTCTAAATATGCAAAAGACGTTGGCGAAAGATGTACTTAATTCAACCTAAAAATCATGAATAACTGTAACAATTTTACAAAACTTAAAGAAAGTAGCATATTATTCCCTTAAAAAGAATTATGTCTGCAGAGCCATACGCAGACAGAACTTTCGAAGTAGAACCTTAAAGTCGAAATCAAAATTTTACATAAAACCTTACCATATGCCTAAATTAAAAAAAGAAATAATTAAGTTTTAATCTCGCTTATAAATCTACGCCATAAAACTCATGTATGTACCGAAACACTAAAACGAGAAATGAATTTTTTGACAGCTTACTCGCTCTTTGCACAAAACTTAAGTATGAAACTAAAATCAATTCAGTTGTGTTTAAAAACACCATTAATTAAAATGTTCTGCATAGTGTAAGTTTCACGTTTTAATTTGCAAATTTAGAGTTCATTTAGAAAACAATGTTAATATTAACTAAATGAAAGTTAGCTACTTTCTGTTGAAAAACAATCTAGAATGAAGTTGAAAAAGAAATATTTTTTAAACAAATCTTCGCACATTACAATCCGAGCTCACACCTACGTAGCATGACCAGCAGAAAAATAGTAACGAACTAATTACCTCCGACATTTCAGAGTTTGTCGCTTTCATAAACTTTTCGGAAGAAGCTTAATGTAGAAAGTTAGTTATAAAAGTTAGCATAAAATCATTTTGTTGTCTTAGAACAATGCAACGCTAGAACTTAATGTTTTGTTTTATTTTTTTTCATTTCCACATGTCTTCTCGTATTCAACTTGAAACAATGTTAATTATTGTAATTCTCAGAATTCCGTTTTCACTTGAAAGTAGCCATGGAAAACGCGGTTCTAAGATGCAAAATTTGCATTTCATTTGGAATTTCACATATCGTGACCTTCTTTATACCTGTGAGAATATAAGGGCGGCAAGCAATAATCTAGAGGTTGAAAAATTTAATTAAAATATGCTTATTAACAATAAAATACGCGATAAAAGAGGAACCCAACCCATCTTGGTATTTCTATTATTGACTTCAAACCAGCAGTTTTCCCTTTTTTATTTTTTCTAACTCTATGATTATATGAGAAATTTTCATTTAAATATGCACCGTTTTGCAATTAATCTATCTTTCTTTTTTTTTATATGTATTTTTATAAGAAAATAAATTACGATATAGGGTTTGGATGAAAAAGAAAATAATTAAATTTGGAATGCGAGTTGAGTTTAAATATTTTTAACTTACCTTTTTTCTCTTTTTTTTTTACTTCAACATCTATATTTATTAGAAAACGGAAAAGTTTATAATTTGTGTTTTAAAATGAGCTGAATTGTTCTTTTTAATTTCATTAATAAGTATGGAACACCACTTACGAATGTCACTACCATAATACTAGCTAATTTGTACTGTAGAGAGAGGTATTTTTTTTTAAATTTTTATTATTATTTTATTAAATTAGTATTATTTAACTCAAGTTTTGAAAATAATATTTCTTTAAAATTTTCCTTTCTTAGTTTTATCTTAGATTTTCAGCCCTGAAAAAAAACATTCCGCTATAAGCTAAATTTAAGAAAAATTATAATATCTTTGCCATTGAAAATAAATTGCTCTATTCGTAACGACGAAATAATTATAATTAATCATTACAAATATACATTATTTTATAAATAACATAATTCACAGACCACTAACGGGCCGTGGTAGTCCATAAGAGAACCAGACCAAGGGAGGGGTTCTATCCTATATACACTGAATTTTATTATATGAAATTTTTGCATGAAAAATATGCAGAAATTAAAATTATTAATTGATTCTCACTCAGGTGGGAAAATTTTGACGATTTTACACTTCTTAAATTATTTAGCTCTTTTTTTTTCAATATTTGTGAAAGCATTCTGGAAAGTTTTCTCTGCTGTTCGTTTTTTGATACACTCATTGATGACGAAGACATATATTTACTTCAGGTTTTGGATTATTATGTTAAATAATGTATACAATTACACAGATTTTCTACAAAAAAAGAAAGAAAAAAAAAGAGGAAAAAAAACACAGTCCAGATCTCTACTTCTTGAGCCCCATTACTCCCTAATTCTAACTGCATCCGTCAGTAATGATTCCACAAGAGAGAGTGTTCTTTTTCTCTTTTTGTAAACCTTTTCCTCCCCCATAGTAGGGGAACGACACTTTCCTTGCTCATCACCCACTGACCTTCAAGTCAGGGGTCGTTGATATGCGTGGGAGATGAATCAGTGTCCTGGCAATATTTGAAATACTTTTTTCCGTAATGAAGTCTAGTTAAATTTTTTTGCAAGAAAGATACATAGCCTGGATGGTTTAAAACTTAAAGATTTGCTTTTTTTTACTTTCTTTGGCAAAAGACCTTTAAAAACACTCTTAATTAAGTTCCAATGCAAAATTACCCCATCTGAAAATTTTTAAATATTTCATAACAAAGTTAAAATTATGTATGTAAAGCCTTTTTTAGATGGCTTAAAATAGAGTAATTATGAATATCAAATCTAATGTACGTCAAATTATCAGAAATCTGGTAGATAATCGATCAAAAGTCTCTCTCTGGGAAATTCTATTCACACCGCTAATTATACTTAACTCTCAACTGCATTAATTGCAATATTTCCTTCCTTTTAAAATATCATTCCGCTCATAAAATCCGCCGTCTTAAACTGTAAGTATAACACTTCTTTATGCTTCACAAAGTAAAAGTTTGTATCACCTTAATTCATTCAGTAGAAGCCTGGATCAAACGATGGCTTCAAGCTTAAGTAAAATATTCAAATGAGCCTGCATTTTTAAACGAGTAGTGATGACTCTCGCAAAGCATTAAGTATATTAAGCTTTTCTGTTATGACTTAAGATGATTAAGTAGCTTCAAATTATTCACCTTATTGTTTTTAAATACTTTCGGAACATAAGTGAATCTAGTTTTCCTTTGTTAGCTGATAATTTGACAATAGTATCTTTTTCAAAGAACAAAATATATTTTTCTGTCTTCTTTCGTTAAAGTGTTATATCTTTCTTCGGAGAATGTATATGAAGAAATACAACTCCATTAAGATCTCTTTTGTGTTTCCATTTGAGAAAGTAATTGGAATTAGTCTTATTTTTCTTTCTTTCTAAGGCGTAGATATTTGAGGTAGTCATTATGGAATTTGCTTAATGATATTTAAGTCATTAAAACAATCTCATTTATCGTAATGAAGGTTTTTTTCTCGGGAAAATTTCCCATTAAAAGGTAAACAGCTCCTTCATTTTCATGAGCTACTGAATTAATAATATATAAAAGATTCAGGATTAGCGTGTTAATTTTGAACACTGAAAAAAGAAATAAATAGAACATATACTTATGCTATACAAGTTATACTTTTATTTTTGAATACGATAACATAATGTGACAATTATAAGAGAGTTGTTTTTAAGCCTTCCTTGGGTTTTTTTAAGATCGTTTTTAAAAGTTATATCTAACCTTCTTAGGATATAACTTTTCAATATTTTTTTCAAAAAATTAAATTGGAAATAAATTATTATTAATTAGTCTTGATTGTTTAATTTTTCAAGCTCAAAAATTTTATTAAGTTACGCATTTTATTTCCGTTAAACGAATGAATTTTTGAGCAAGCTTCTTTTTAATTAATATAACAGAAAAAGCGGTCAAAAAACTCAGAAATATTTAAAATTATAACATATAACTTCTCATCTACAGCAATTTTAACAACAACACTTTAAATCGCAACATTTTAAATGGTCATACTGATGGTGATACATACAATTTAATCTTAAGAATACCTATTCATTCAATTAAGAGGAATCTTTAAATATACACATTTCAGTGTAAAAATAAAATTTTAAGAAAAGATGGCGAACTTAAGTTACACGAATGCATAATATTTTACTAACTAAACAATATTAGAATAACGAAAAGATGCATTTCGCATATACGAATATGTTTTCAAAGAATAAATAAGATTATCTAAATTATACCATAGAACACAAAAAGAATTCAAACTACCATACTCAAAAACTTTCATCATTAGAATATAAGTTTAAGTATTACGTATGCACATTGAAATATTTTCTTACATAAATAATCAAAATATATAAATTTTTAATTATAAGTTGCTGTTGTTGTTCATTTACGCCGCACTAGAGCTGCACAGTGGGCTATTGGCGACAGTCTGGGAAACATCCCTTAGGATGATCCGAAGACATGCCATCACAATTTTGATCCTCTGCGGAGGGGATGGCACCCCCGCTTCGGTAGCCCGACGACCTGCACGCGAAGTCGAGCACTTTACGGTAGAACAGTTTAACGAGAACCAATACCGCACACCCTCGGTCCCTAAGCAGGCTGATCAAAGTGGTCACCCACCCGCACACTGACCGCAGCCAGTGATGCTTGACTTCGTTGATCTGCTGGGAACCGTGCCTTACCGACCAGTCCACTGCGGGACTTTTTTCTTTAATTATAAGAATGCATATTTAAATAATAACCTAATAGTAATTATTTAAATTATCGTTCTCAACAGTTTAAATATTAAATAATAAAAATAATAAGGATACAATTTTAAATAATAAGTATACAATTTTTTAAATAAGTATACGATTTTTTAAATGATAAGTATAAAACTTTAAATGATAAGTATACAGTTTCAATTAATAAGTATACAATTTTAAATAAGAATACAATTTCAACTGATAAGTATACAATTTTGAATAAGAAAAATATTTATTTAAACATATACAAGTCATTTGAGAAAATGAGTCATAGAAATTGTGTAAAAGCAATAATCGGCTTTCTTCACTGATTTCATCCGAGCATCTAAGTAATATCTAAAGAAGTTTAAGCATGAATAATTTTTGACTCTTCCAAGAATAAAACTCATTCTGAGCATATTTTCTATAAAACTGCCGCAAATAGAAACTCGTTTTCTCATTAATCTTTCAAAGCTACCTGGGTAATCCTTCAATATCTCTACCTCTCCTTTTCCTCTAAGACACCCCACACTCTTCGTATATCCCAACAAGCCCATTCCGTCTAAATTTACTGTCATCATATCCTTGGTTCAAGACGTAATTGGAGACAGATGAAGTTTTGGTTGGATGCCAAATTCAAGCAGCTAATTGGATACAATTATGTGAATACAGAACCCTAAGATGCGTCCATCAATGCCAGTTGCCAACGATACCAACTGCAATAGTATGTGTTAAGTGGGTGTTCTCTAAATTCACATGTTGCACCTTCCAAATTTTAAGATAGACGCCAAACCTCATGAACAAAATCCTTTGCGGTATGTCAAAGTTGATGATAAAAAAGTCTCCCATTCTATTTGTTTTTTAATCTTTCTCTGGGAGTTCTTCAAGCAGTTAATTCTAATCGAAAATCTGCAGCTAAATCATCATTCAGTTGAAAGATAAGTTAATTTAAAACATTAAATAAATGTTTTGTTTCCCCAATGATGGCTAATGAAAGATAAGAACCCCATACGCTGAGTTTTTTTTTAATGCCGCAAAACGATGAAGCTGTTATTTTTAACTGAAAAAGAAATCGTCATTTGTAACTTTTTTTTTTCTTTTTTATTTGATGAAAGTTTCTTTCATCGGGAAACATCTGTTTTTAATGTGAACATCTTTTGCCAAATCTGAGTAGTGAAAATTATTGTGACAGAAATGCGATGGAAATATTTTAGTGTACAGTAAGTAAGAAAAATATGCTGAAATTATGTATTACTTTAAAATATGATTATTTAATCTTTTAATCTGGTGTGTTACATTAATACTTTCACTGAGCTGTACTATCAACATATCTGTAAATAAGAAATAAATACATAAATTAAATATACTAGAAAGTTTTCAGAAACATAAAGATCAGTAACCACGATTAGTTTTAATCAATTTATTGAGTTTTAAAGTTCCTTATATTCCAAATTCAAAGAGACCTAATGGCTTAAAGAATAGTTTTTAAATTTTGTCAAAAACGTTCCGGATGCTTCTTAAGTCAAATAACATTCAGTGACTTGATAATAGTATCAATTTCATTATGTTACTAAAAATTGATAATGTACACTTGTGGAATGTTTTATTATTCCCTCTTACGCATAATTACATTTTATAAACGTAAATATTGAATATTTTAGAATGAAGATAAGTTGAGGTAAATCTTTCCGATTTGCCCTACCCCATGATGCATGCAAATATTTAATATTTTAGACACAACAAATTGTAAATGTATAAAATATCTATCCATATCCTAAATATTTTTCTACGACATGTGAATGCATAAAAATACTTTTCTTAACACTTATAAATAAATTTTCTGATATGGAATTTCCTTACATATTCCATTTTGTCGAACTTTTAATATTATTTTGCACGAGTGACGAATATTTCATGAATTATTTCTGGCATATATGAATTTTCCGTCTTGGGCGTAAATTATAACCGATTTAATTTTGTGTTGTATTTTTGTGTTATCTGAAGTCAAGTGAAACTGGATGCAAATTGTATATAAATATAAGATACAAATATTTCTTACAATATTAATAGACTTAAAAAATATCATCTTTAATAATAAACCTTTAATTCCTCTTTGAAGACATCTGCTTTAAAACGTTGTTTTTTACTAATTATTTATAAAAATATCTTTCATATACATTTATATTTATCGCATATTTTTGTATACCATTTATGAAGAATTTCCCCAGATTTGGTGATATAGTGTATAATAGTATTTTCCATTTAATGAAAAAAAAAAACTTGGTTGATTTTATTTAAAAAAAATAGCATTTGTCTAATAATAAAATGCTTCCTGAATTTGAATTTTATTTAAATAGGATTTACTCGTTTCCAAAAAGAGCTTTACCTGTATTACAAATCATAATCTTTATTGAGAGTTGACAAAAAGTTATAACACATATATTTAAAATTGTATATCTTGTAAACTTTAAAATGCATAATAATTCTGCACTTTATTAGTTTAGTCGAAGTAATTTTTACGTCAGATAAAATTTGCATAATTTTAATTTGGATCTAATTTACTGGAAACAAATTTTGCACCTTAAGGGAATAATCTTTAAATTAAGCGGTAACACTTTTAGAAAAATAAAAAATTCTTAATATTCTTTTCTTTTTTGTAGACTAAACTTTAAACTTGCTTGATGATTGCAATAGTAACATAATTTTGTTTGCCATGAAAATTGGAAATATATTTAACTATGATCTGTTTTTATTTTCCTTATTTTCATCATGTTGTCTTTATTTACTAAACTATATTGTTTGCTTTATTTTGTAGCGTGTATATTATGTAAAGCGTGCAATTATAAAATAAACAACACCCTTAATGATGTTTGAACCAATTATCAGGTCTTTGCGTACAGAGATGCAATCTTAATGGTACGCAGAGTTAACCCATTAAATATATTAAATAATTTACATACAATTTACATATAACGTTACAAAATCAGACATTAGTAACAAAATCGCACTTTCTAAATTATTTCTTTTTAACTACGGATAGCTTTAAAAATAAAAATTTAAAAGTACGATTTATTTAAATTCTATTACTTAAAAATTATTATAGCAATTTCATTCAAACTTTTGAACATGCTTCTTACATTTACATAAATTATATAAATATTTGTGTACATTAAAATACGAAATTGTTTTACGTTAAGTACGTAAAGTCAAACCCCTTAAATATACTAAATAATTTGCTCATATAATATAAACGTTACAAAATCAGACATTAAAAACAAAATCGCACTTTCTAATTTATTTTTTTTAACTAGAGATAGTTTTAAAAAATTTAAAAATATCATTTATTTAAATTTTATTATTTAAAAACTTTTACAGCGATTTAATTCAAACTTTTGAACTTGTTTCTTACAATTACATAAATTATATAAACCTTTGTATACATTACAATCTTTTTATAATTAATAAATTAAATAATGAGAAATAATAAGTATTCTTATTTAATATTAATAAAGAACATTTCATATCCTTCTAATCTGGATCAGATTAAATCCATGAGATTGTTTTTCTTCATCTCCAGCATGATGAATTATTGTTTAAATAAATCATCTTGCGTTTAAACTACATAACTGAGTGGTTAGTCTGGAGTGACTTCTCACAAACTGAAGGGTCCTTAAGTGGCCGGAAGTTAAAAGTTCCAAAGCAGTTTGGTCTTTTTTGTTCCCTTCAAATTTTATAGTAGTACTCAGACCTTCACTACAATACCATGTGTTAGTGACTGCATCCAAGAAATACCAATAGAGGACTTTCTGTTTGAGTATAATTCGAGATAAGTCATTATGATCCTCATTTATCTGTGGCATGCCTGAGGATAAGTTTATCTGCAATATCATTATATGTTAGGTTCACATGAGATGATATCCACTTCATATGAGGATCACTAGCTTTGGACAGGATTTTGAGCTCATGAGGCCTCTACTCTCGTTATCTTGGACTTTTGGTTAATTTTTTTTAATAATTTTTTTTCGGTACTTTGCAAACTATTGATGATATAGTATTATTAGACAGTACAATACCTTTCAAAAATAGTAGAAAATAAAGAAGTCGCTATATTAAATTAGGAAAAATTGTAATTGATAATTTTTAGAACTTCTTTGAATTTTTCCTCAAAACTTTAAAGCAATAAAATGGTGAGATTTTCGGTTTTGGGAAAGCGACTATATAATCTGAGAACTGCGAGTTTTTCAGATTTTTGATTCCTTAAAATTTAACTTTATTACAGTTTAAACTGAGGAAATCTAGTTCGGATGACTCTAAAAAATACTTTTAACGTTAATTGCATAAAAACAAAAATACTTATCAAAAATCTAAGAACTGACAACAATATACTATTTAGCTACGTATAAAACATTGTTATATATATATATATATATATATATATATATATATATATATATATATATATATATATATATATATATATATATATATATATATATATATATATATATATTCATTATTGACGTTAAACTTATTTTAAAGTTAAGTTAGTTAAACTCTTGCTAAATAATTATAACGAACAACTTTTATTTAAGAACTGCATTAAATTTATAAATTTTACATTTTTGTAAGTATTTTATCTTACAAAAAAGGTTGCATGTGACTAATAGTGTAATATTGATTCCAAATATGCAACATCTAAAATTTTTGAAATTAAATTTGTTAAAAACTTTAAGATTTAAGCTTAAATTTACTATAAACAAAAATTTTATAAAATCATCTAACTTCAAGTTTTAATGTTTATTTTTAAATTATAATTTATTTCTAGTAAATAATATCCAAATAATTATTTCGTATGACTCCTTAAGTTTTTGAAATCAATAATTCAATTAAACTTCATTTAGCTAATTTTTTATCATTATGTACACAAACCCATGTTTAATCTAAATGATAAATACATTACATTGCCAAATAAATAATACAACATTAAGTTGACATATTTCTAGTATTTTTATTTCTTCTCGGAAAAGTTATATTATCCTTCTTTTCATTAATCTAAATGAAATTTATTACTCAATGAAAGTTTCATTTCTCATTCCTTATTAAATACCACGTTTACCCCAAAGCAAAATGGAACTGGGGAAAAAATTTATTTCTTTGATAAACAAAATTTTATTTGCCAACCATTCACTCATAAAGCAAGTGCATATTTTTTTTCCCATTCCACTGTAATTCGTTATCGCCAAAATGAAAATATTTCGTTACTATTTTGGAATGTAATATTCTACAGATATTTCTGTTTGATTTTCGAACTTACTCTTGTAGAGAAATAATGTGGATATTGCTGCCATCTTTAATAAGTCATTGGGATAAGGCTGAAATTAATTCTCCTAACTGCATTTTATGTATGGATGTATATAAGTTTTTATTTTTTGAGGGGAAATGAAAAGATTACATTTCAATAAGAGCAATAAAAAGTTAATTAAGTTCCACTTTTGCTTGAAGAAGAAAATGTGCATCAATGATTAGAAAAATGAATTTGAAATTAACGATACGAAAAGAAATGTTTTTGCTAGTTTTGAATATCTGGAAAAGGTTTGTATTTTATAAGTGTTAACTTATTAAATATTTGCCTTCTTTCAAAATTTGTAAAAACTTTTTCTATCTTTTATGTTTTCTCCAAAATAACTTTGATAGTTAATGCATGGGAGAATATGGCTTTTGATGTGTTAAATTTAAATTTCTTTTATTCTTAATAGTAAATATTTTTTATCGAAACATCTTTTCTTGGTCGCAAATATTAAATTAAATATTAAATAAAAACATTTAGTTTTGTTTAAAACATGTTTTTTTTTCTTTTTTACTTAATTTTTTGTTTAAAAATGAGTAGGTTTCAAAATTTACTAACATGTTTACTAAATGGAATTCTGTAAGTTATAAAACCCGTGCTGCATTACTTATTTTGTGGTTGATGCATAGCTTTTCAATTAAGTGGAAAGAAATCCTAATTTTCATTTTTCTCTTTTTTTAGAAAATTACACTTAATTCTTATATAGTGGGTATTTTTTGTGTTTTCATTTTTTTAATATTTCTGCTTGAAATAAAATTACAGCTACATAAACTGCGTTCCATCGGATGTAATTTTGAAAATCTGAAATATTTGCATGCACTCCAATTTTTTAATTGTTCTTAATTGCTTTTTATACTTAGGATATAAACCTAAAATCATTTATTAAAAGAAAAATTTATATATAAATGCATTTAGTAACTGGAAATCAATTAACAGAGAATCATTAATAATATTTAGTTTCTTTCTCATAAGCGGGAATTTAATCTCATTTTTTTGTTTTCTTCGGTGAATGAACTTTTTTACTTAATAGAAAATAAATAGTAATTATCACTTCAATAGCTTAAGGAAAGCGATTCAATGTCTGTAGATCAAAACATTCTAACTCAAACGTTTCTACAATATATGTGTCGAACATTCCTAGCTTTTCCGTAAAGGAAACAATTTCGAGCACTACACAGTACCAATTCATCAAGTTAAATTGCACCATTAATGCAATGAAGCAGCAGCCCATTTCTATACATCCATTATTGTTTCCTTTACAAGAATAATAAAAATCATCTAATAATTCCACTTTTAACCCATGCGCTGCAACGCTACGATTCTTCAAAGCCTCTGACAAAATAATTCGATGACAGAATCACGTGTAATTGTCTACATATAGTGACTCACAGCAATTGACTGAATCCTGTCTGAGAGTTCCAACAAAATGAAGGAGCGAGGGGATGTTTGTATTAGAACTATTCTCTTCAATCCTATTACGTCTAGAACTGAATGATGGTTATTCCTTTTGTCATTACCCATCAGAATACGAAGAATGCTTTATTCCTAGACTCAACATCATTCTAAAATGATTGTTTCTTCATAACAAAGAGTCTATTTTAAATGCTACGTTTGATATTTGATCTTTGTAGGTGTGCCTTTCAAATAATATTAGAATATTCTCATCGGTTGCATAATATTTAATTGTTATCGAATGCTTCGAAATCGTTTGGCTGAATACTAATTATAAGATCAAAAATGCTTTTTAAAAAGCATAGGCAGCTTTGAATTTTTTGGGAGCATAATTATACTCGCTTAATATATTATTAGAATGCATATACATGAAATATTTTTAAAAAACTGTAGTTATGCTCATGGTTATTAAACAAAAGATGAAATTACTATACACCGGGCGGCCTTCGTTAAAATAAATGTGTTTAAAATCTCAAACAAGAAATCTACAGAACCAAACTCAACCAAATTTGCTATAGAAATTATTTGGACCCATTGAAAAGAAAATAATAGTTCAGTTTTTCACAACTAAGGACAAAAATAGCTCCGTGAAGCCATTTTATGGATAAAATAAATAGAGTAAGTACAAAAAAATGACATTTTGCTTGAATTTTAATAGAAGCATCGTATAAAGAATTCGATTGAACGTTATACTTACATTTTGTAAAATATTTTAGCAACCATATTCATCCTAAGCTGAATGTAGGCTTTTGCTTGGGAAACCAGGTCATGTTAAGTTATTTCAATTAACTATTTATATACGATTTATTTGCAAGCAATAAGTTTTTCAGTAAACTCGAAGCACAAACTTGTGACATTCTCTTTCTCAATCCAGGACCTTAGCGTCTCAAATATTCCCACCAAACAAATTGTTATGTCAATATCAAAATGCATTAAAAATTTTAATATTCGTTTCGTGCTTTATTTTTTTCTGTCCCTTAAAACAATTTTACCTTGCCACTTTGTTCTCTGGTTGCGAAGAGCCTCACATTATTTCTTTATTACTTTGAAAATCCAGAAATTCAAGTATTTCTTAATTTTTGAGCCGCGATGGCTCAGGGGATAAGGCGTTCGCCTTCCATTACGGCGAACCGGGTTTGAATTCCAGTCGATACGAATTATGCATCCGGCTTGCATCGACCACAGTGCTGACGTGAAATATCCTCAGTGGTAGACAGATCATGGGTTAGAGTCCCCTTGCCATCAGGTTAACCGTGGGTGGTTCTCGTGGTCTTCCTCTCCATGTAACGCAAATGTGGGTTAGTTCCATCAAAAAAAGTTCTCCAAGAAAGCAAAGTTACTCCCAAAACTTGATCCAGGAGTTCCCTTGTCTTCTGGATTGGGTTCAAAATTATAAGGCTACGAAGTTAAACATTAGTAATCGTAAAGCCATAAAATTGGGTAGGCTGTTCAATGATGGTTTCAAAATTATAAAATAAAATTATAAAATATTCAATGGTTTACACTACATATATGAGTGAGTACATATACATAATATTCTGATTGTAACGATATCAATGATAAAAAAATAATAGTTAGGCTGGTGTGTTTAAATTAGAATGAAATTAGAATTATGTTTTTGAAACTGAACACTTATGTAATGTCTAATGAGGGAAGTGCTCTTATTTTTCCTCAAGTACCAAAATAATATATTTTAAAGCATACATTAAAAAATACATTCGTGATTCAATCTATTCTCATCTATTACCCTACCTAGTACCACTTTAAATTAAAACATATTGCATGCTCCATTAATTCTCATTATTAAAAATCATGTATTGATGAATCTCCCAAACTTTTATTGATTTATCAAACCCACTTCTTTATTACAACGTTTCAATTAAGCTTAATGGATAAGTGCACCGTTAACAAAAACTCGGCTGCTCAAATTGTTTCTGCGTCTACCAAGTAATAAGCAAATTGTTTTATGCGCAGTAAAACATGAAATTTTCCCCTTCTTCAATCTTTTCCGTGATCGCAACATTAAATGGGTGAAATCCCTCTTCAATAATTTCCCCCTCGTGTCTCAACGTCATCTACAGTTTGCAGTTTCCATAAAAGCATCGCCGATATTATTGGAAGATTCTCCCTTTTTTGTAACTCTTACCAAACTTGGGCTCAAGCAAAACAAAACCTGCTATTTGGACGTGATGTTCCAGGGACTATGTTATGATTAATGTATGATTCCTTGGTATTATTTATAGTAGAACCTTATTGAAATATTGAAATGCTAACAGTTCTATAAAACAAAAAAGGGTTGTTTTTAATTAATAATTCAAGTTCAAATTTTCAGTAAGGAGTTTATCTCAAAAAAGATTTGGTGGTATCAAGTATTTCAAATTGGTATTCAAATCACCATCGAATTCAAACAAAAAAAATTATCAATTTAGAATGATGCTCTGTAGTATATATTATGATAAATACAGTCTCCTTCAAAATAATTTGTAATTAAATCAAGTGGAAATTTCGAAGTGCAACGCGATTGCAGAATAACCGCAGAATACTTAAATACTTTCACAATAGAAATAGAATAAAAATAAGCAGGGACGAAAGGGATTTTAACAGGGAATCGTTACTCATACTTTTTTGTTAAAATTTAAAAAAAAAATCTTCTTTTCAATTATTCAAACGCGTGAAACTTCACAAACAGTAAACTTTACGAATGAATATTTCATAGAGGTTGGCAGATGCAAATGAATTAGTTAGCCAGAAAAGCTACTTCTCCATGTTCAATATTTTACGAAGTTTTCTATTTATTCGAGCCACGTTGTAAACCGCGACCGCGAAGAAAAGGGGACTTTTATCTTGTGTGTGACAAACCCTCTTCCTCACATTTTAGACATTTTTTTTAAGTATTTTATCTAATATCTTTATTTCTTTCGACAGGTGTAACAAATTTACTGGGTGAAAATAAATTACAAATGCAGTTTTATACAAAGAACTGATCTGCATTGAAAACGGCGATATTTTTTTCTTTTAAGGAGGAATGCAAATAAGTATTTTTTTCACTTTAAGATAAAAATAAAATTGAATACCTTTTGCGGCTTTTAAGAATTCTTTTATAACATTTCTTGAATACATAATGAGGAAATTTAACTTCGAAGTAAAATTTTGATTATGTGATCTTTTATACACGCCTTCTGAATAATATTCATTATTTAATATTTTCTTTTCAAATATCGAAGGAGGTAAAAGCCTTTTTTAATAATAAAAGGATTGCATCGGAAATAAAATTTGAATATATACCAGTTACTTATTTAAATTTTTTAATCTAAACATTGGAGTTTAGATCAATCGCTTTCTAATGCCGCATTCAGAATCGCAATGTATTTTCTTCAATGCCTGTCAAAAACAACCTAATAAATTATTTCAAACTCCCTTTTTGATCACTTTTAAAACCGTATTTTCAGTTTGAATCAAAAACTTGTGGACTCGATGACAAACCGTATAAAAAATAACGGACTATAGACATTACGACGAATTGTTGCAACATGACTTGCGACGATGAACGCTGAAGCGAAAATGATGAAAACAGTCGAAAAGAAAGTACGGTATAAACGCATCTATCAAATGAAATGTGACAGTTTAGAAGCTAAAGCTGTTCAAACTATAAATTTAGAAGTCTCGGCAGGCTGTTTTATTTATTTAACTCTTACTCCTTTTTTTTCTTTCTGATGTGAATTTAAAGAAAGTTTGAGTTATTTCTTCATGCACGAAATCTGAAAACCACGCGAGGTTTAAAAGATTTCAAAGAATGTCGTTGGAGAAGGGTTAAAAGGAAACTACCGAAGTAATCCTGCACATGCTTTGCATTCAATACTTTCCAAGAATCTCAACTTAGCATGGGAAATTTGATACATCAAATGGTAATAAAATACTTCCTTCCTCAAGCTTAACATAAATTTTATTGCTTTTTTATATATTTATACTTTTATGTTCTGTCTGTTTCAGTTTCCAGAGAAATACACTTAAAATTAAAAACGCACGTACAACAGTGGTTTATAATTCCTCATTTACCAATTTAGTTAAAAACGATGGGCACGATATGATTTTTATGTTGGTAATAAATTATTCCATGACTTTTACGAGGACTCATAAATACAAAAAGACAAGTCAAATCGTGTATAGATTTAATTCATTATATTTTCATGGAAACAAAAATTTATGATTAAAAATGGGCAATATTATTTTTCTAATCACTTACTCAATTATGCAATCTACTCACAAAAATTGGCTTCCCTTTCCTTTTCTTTTTCTTTTACTGTTTGCAAAATTGATGCCTAAGGATTACCATATAAACAAAATGCTTTAGTATAACAAGTAATGTATTGTAATAGAAGGTAAAAGTTTTAAATTATTAAGCGAGTTAGAAACGCAAATTTTTTACTGGGTGAAAACATGAATTTTTAGGTTTTCTCTATAAATTTTTCTTTTTCATGATTGGCTCTTTACTTTTACAAATAAGAGTGGCGTCTAATATTTTATGTTTTATGGATTCATTTCTCTCAGGTTAGTGGGATGCATGTCAAATTAATTTTTTGTATCATTTTATTAAACTATATTCATACAGAATTTTAGATAAATACATATTTTTTAATGTTATTTATCCAACAAAATTTCAAATTTAAAAAAAATCTAAATTTTAAATGAAAATTTCGTGACTGATTTTTTGTCTAAAACAGCTATCCAACCTTTAGATTACTAAGTGAAAGTGAGCAAAAAAAATCATTGGATTTAATAACATTTAATTTGTAATTGTGAATTCAGAAATCAACTAGAATCAAAAATTAAAGAAAACACACAATCATAACGAGGCATTTTGGTATAAACTAACCAGTACTTACTTTAGGCGAGAAAGAATGACTTCATCGAAAGGTAATCCCTGTGACATTTTTATAGTACACCTCCTCAGATTCAGAAATAAGATTTTTTCTTAATTTCTGCTAAAAATATCTCTTAAAACATCTTTTTTTTTTCATTTTCTAATGACTTATTCATCGTTTTGGTCTTCTTAGAAAACGATACTTTAAAACCAACCCTTTTAATTTCTCTGCAAGACATTGAGTTCTCACAAGTGGCATCAGATAATGAATGGCAAAATTTGATATTGAAAAGTATTATTAAACAATAAAGTACTTGATGAATAATAATAATTGCTGGCAAACTTTTTATATCGTAAAACGAAAAAAAAATATTAATATAAAAATATAACTGTTGATAAAAAGGAACTGTTTATATAAAAAAAGATGTAATGTAATATCAATTCTCCTTACGTACCTAACATTACTAACATCTTCAAAGATAACATCTCCGCTCTTAGAGCTATATAAATTGTTTCCTTTAAAACAGTATACTAGCCATAAGATCTAAAGACTGAAACTGTAACAGTTTAAGTAATAGTTTAGAATTTTCATTTATGGGAAAGTTTGCTAAATATATAAAGATAATCATGTATCAACATTTTAGACAGTGTCATCTTTACAACGCAATTTAAATATAAAATTTTATATATTCAGGAATATTAGGAACATATTCGCTTAGCAAGCCTTCTTGAAAATATTTTGTTAATTTAAAAAACTTTTTTACAGTATAACATTATATTTTTATTTAATTGGTTTGAGTATTATAATTGAGAATCAATTATAAGTTCGAGATATTTTATTGAAAATATATTTTGATACATTTCAAATAATATGGTTTATTTTACGTTCAACAAAAATGTTGTTCTATTCAATATTTGTTGCTCTGCACCTCAAAGGTTATTTTTCTTAATCTACTTACTTTTCCAAAGTTACTTTTCTGTTCTTTAATAATTTTTTGCAATCATTTTATATTTTTGTACGATAAAGCAACATTCCTGAGTTTTTTTAACTGAACCTAATACGTTACCCAAAAGAATTTAAATAATGATGTGAATTGTTTTTAAGAACAGAAAGAATTATCATTTCGAACATTTAATACAATTACTCATTTTAAATATTTGTAACCGCCATGTTTTCAAACCAATTTGTTCCTGAGTACATGCGATGCTAACATAAAAACATCCAGTCTGGTAAGTTTTTGTAAGCTGTGAATAGTTTTATTATCTTAAATTAAAAAACACGAATTTATCTGTTTGCAAATAAAGGCTAAATTTTATTTATTAGTTTGTGCATAGTTTAGTATAAATTATATTCTATACATTTGAACTAAATTAAAAAAAATTTAAAAATTAAATAATATTGAGAAGATGTGGTCATTAATAAAATATGTCAAACTTTCTTTACCACCACCCCCATACCATAAATAGCAATGGTCGATTAATTGTTTTTCAGAGCTTAGAGATTCAAAACAATATTTTTTCTGTCTTTAATGGGACTAACATTACTTTCAACGTATGGTACAAAGCTTCATAAAAATTGCAATTTATGAATTTTTTTTTTAAATTTTAAATCCAAATTATTTTAATTTCTTTAACTGCATTGAATAAAACATTCTAGTTTTTAAATTATTAAGTCAAGTTGAAAAATAAAATCATTGAATTTAATAATATTTATTATCAATACTATATTTTAAAGGGCAGACTTCTGTATTTTACGCATTTTTTATTTATTTCTAGATTTGATATGAATATCAAGAACTATTAGAAATTTCTCGAATTTAAATTATGTTACTGTTATTTTAGCGTGAAAAGTAAAAATAAAAAAGATGCGATCGGTAAATGGTGTAATAATAACGAAACATTAAATATGCAGAATGCAGAGTAAATAAAAAAAATCAATACTAAAATTAAGAAAAATTAAACTGCTAAAATTGAACTTATTGGATAAAGTTGTATTAGTTTAAGATTAAGAGCTTTATTCTTTAGAAAAAGTGATGAATTTTGTGTCCGTACTTCTGTATTTTCATGTCAATGAATTTAAATATCATTTCTAGAATTATTGTCATAGTTATTGCTGTGTTGAAATTAATTATTTCATTTCGTTGCATTTTCAAAAAATAAATCTTAAAACTTCTCTTCTAAATTTTGCTTTTTAATGAAACACACTCATATTTAATATTCTACTAATGTTTCATCTTATTTGGATTATTTTTTCGCAAAAAGAGAAAGAAAAAACTAAGATAAAAATAAACACTAATTCGTGGGTTCGGAGCACAGCATAATTAACGAAACTCTTTAAATTAAAGAAAAAAAAATTCTTTTGAAAGCACGAAGATTCTATTTCCCCCAGCGACAAACTAGCTACGGAAGCCTCCAAAATAAATTTGTTGGCGTCCTTAATGCAATTCGTGGAGCCAAAGACCAACGTGGACATTATAAAAAGGGAGGAGATTCTAAAAAAAAAAATGTTAGAAAATCGGAAGAAAAAAAAGCGGAAGAAAAACAGTAGTCCAAGCAGCCACGAAGGCA
This sequence comes from Parasteatoda tepidariorum, assembly GCF_982258835.1. Classification (NCBI taxonomy): domain Eukaryota; kingdom Metazoa; phylum Arthropoda; class Arachnida; order Araneae; family Theridiidae; genus Parasteatoda; species Parasteatoda tepidariorum. The sequence goes on along the minus strand of NC_141765.1, from coordinate 51,584,079 downwards.
AAAAAAAAAGAGTTTATAAGGTCTTTTCTTATCTGTTCCCCACACACCTCTCTGTCACAGTTAGCGAGATAAGAATGTAACTTTATAGAGAGTAAAATCATGAGAAAAATCTAAAACTTTGGCACGTTTTGCCATCTCCCTAGCTTAACGAGAAAAAAGCGACGTTGGTTGATGTAACCAAAGCTGTACAGTACGGAAAGTAAATGGGATGTGCGGGGGTGAGAAAATACGGAACTAACAACCTTTCAATACAGGTGACGCGACAGTCGCTGTAGGTCTCGCATTACAAACGATCTGGTCCCAGTGTCACAGAATCTCAAATTCACTATTCTGTATTTTTTTTTTTCTGCCGTCAAGGTTTTTTACGTCTAAAGCCTTTTCGTGTGTGTTTGTTGTTAAAAAAGATCTGAAAAAATTGGACGAAATGTAAGCCCAAAGGGATTAATTTATTCCTCTCTTTTGTCTCCGTGATTCCAGAATGCAATTTGTAACTGTATGCAACTTTGCCCTGTCTGGTATCTTTTCCCTATCAGACGCAATTATTTTCCTTACCAAAGACCGATACAAATTTGATTTGAAGTTCTCAGAGCCTATGGAAATAGAGGAACTACTTATTCTTTAAAAAAAATGTAACGCTTATTTTACTACGCGATATTTTGCAATAATCAGGATTCCTGCATGATTTTTACAGGAGAAAGTGCTTGATGCGCTAATTAGATTTCTTTATTCACGTGTCTGGGCTCCTTAAAAATAAGCCATTTCTTTAAAGTTCTTTTGAAAATCATACTTGAAGCACTTTTTCTTTTGCAAAATATGGGAATTTTTTCTATTACAAGTATTATATAGGAAGGAACTCGCTGCAAATGCTTAGAATTTGAAAAGAATTTGTAAATATTTTTTAATATTAATCCATTTGTTTTTCTACATATTTTTTCAATAGTTTTTAATTTGTAAAAAATTTAATTTTTTTAAATGTTTTAAAAAATGTGCAGAACATTTACATTTGTCTTTGACGTAAAGCATAAGTACGGGTACATTAGGTTATCAACTGAAAGTAGTATCCGAGTCATTAAGTGGTTGTAATTAATAATGCTAAATATGCTTTTTAGTGAGGAACTACATTTCCGATAAATGTAATGACTCGGCTAAATAAATGAGCATGTTTACTAACATGAAAACTAACTTGTCCGTAACCAATTTTTTTTTCTTATTTTTATGACCAATATGTTCCTTTGTCTGATATTAAACAGTACTGTAGCAAATGAGAGCACGAAAAGCTTTTTTTTCTGCAATCAATTTTCAATTCAATTAACGATACAGCAAAATCAATAGAGACTTTAATACCTTGCATAGAAATGGAAAGCTTGAAACGTTTTGTTTCACTGCAAAACTGCATTTTTTTAAAAAAATCTTATACACTCTTAGATTTATTTCATATACCATTGGACCGTGTTTTCAAATACCACTAGTTGAAAATCACCGATATATAATAGATACTATTAATACCACTCCCTCTTTGGTGGCAATGCCACTGTGTTAATGATAGAAAATCAATTATCACCCAAATATGTTACGTGGAACTGATAATATAAGTTTAGAGGTTTATTGATGGACATAACAGTACCTCACTAAATGAGCGTAGCATTTTAAAGATACCAATAAGCAGTTTTTTTAACAAAATCTGAAATTTCAAAAAATTATGTGAACATTCTATACTAATTAAAGGTATTGACAATCAGATGGAAGGATAATTTCGAATTCATAGACAGAAATATGAGAAACTAAATAGTTTGTACTTCAGTAAAAGAATCGAGTCATGTTGAATCAGGGATACAAATTTTGCCTAGGGAGTCATTCTACTTCAGATTATGTGGAAGTTTTACTCATCAATTAATCCCAATGTTATATTGTCAAACCAGTAAAACAGTTATTTAAAACCGGCTGTAAGTATTCAAACATATTGTTCAAACTGTGATTTTTAAAAAAAAATCATATTCACTCTTGAATTCGTTGCATATCACATGGGCCGTCTTTTCAAACACCACTGATTGAAAATCTCTGTCATACATGCTGTTGTTCTCTTGTCCATGAATTTTGAAAAAAAAGAAGAAAAAAAAACTTCAGACTCCACCGAAAGGGGGCAACAACTACGATTGCCGATTCCGAAACGTCCTGGCTATAGAGGACCACCTGCAGTGAGTCCAATAACTGTAATTAAACGAAGCTTTAGTGCTCTTGGGGTTAAAGCTGGGCACTGGAAGATACTGACATATTTGTAATCGGTACCATTAATACCATTACCTCATTTGGTGTTTATGATGGGAAAATACTTATCACCCAAATGTGCTATATAATGCGAATAGTATGAATTTAGAGGTTCGTTGATAGATGCAAATGTATTTCACTAAATGCTAATAATATTTAAATATTTTAAAAGCGTACTCGTTTTTTAAACGAAGGCTGAAAATTATTATGTGAACATTTTATATTAATTAGAGTTATTGACAATCGGATGGAAAAA
>NC_141765.1:48591558-48689058 GCF_982258835.1 Parasteatoda tepidariorum | reverse complement strand
TTTTTAAATTTTTTTGAACTTTGTCTTCATCATTTATTATTTTTCTAATTGTATTATATAATATGCATTGTAAAAACTAAATGGTTCATTTAATCAAAAGTTAAAAATCACATTAATTTTGAAATGAATCCTGAACTATGATTTAAGCTAATTTTTATCATTAAAAGCGAATTATAGTTTATCTAAACGGTTTATTTATGAAATTGGCTATGAAATAATGAACTTTGAAAGAGTTAATTTTAACAAACAATTTAAACAAACCTCAAAACAAACTAAGCAATTTTTAAAAAAAAATTTAAATTTTGAAGGAAAAAAATTTCAAAAATTTGATTTTTTCTTCGTAATTTATAATTTTTCTTATTTCATAATATGCATTCTTTAAGAAAACTTAATATATGCATTTGTTCATAAGTTAAAAACAATATGAAATTAATTAGAGGCAGATTCAGTTTTCAACACGTTTTTACGTTTAGTAGTTTTTCCATTCTTCTCAATAACGTTTTTAATGTATTAAATAACATATTTAAAAAAAGCAATATTAAACAATATTATCAAATTAACCATCTAAAGCTTTTAACATAATGTAGATAATAATTAGATACTTCACAGTATTTCATGATCTTGTAACTGGTTTTCCCACTTATTACCGGGAAAAACACCGCATGTATCTGTTACCATTCCCTAAAGCATTAATCCTATTTTCATGGGTAGAATCTCATTTCAGCAGTCTTTCATTAATGGGTAGAAACTAGTAACTGATAAAAGTTTTCTCTTTTTATCAATCTGATACACCTTGTCTTATGTTACATGTTTTGTGCAATAAATTAATTTGAGCAAATACAAAAATATTTCCATTAACAAAATGTAAGAAAAAATGATATGTGATAACTTAATTTGTTTCTCAGAAAAGTTGCAAAATTTGTATTACATATTGCTAGTTTTAGTAAGTCCAAAGAATAAAAATGTATAGATTCTAGTTAAATTAGTATACATTAAATAAGCTTCATACACAGTTAAAATTTTCAGTTTAAAACTTACGGTAAAACAACCGGCAGCAGTCTGTCCATCTAATTAACCACGAAGTTTATAGTTAGGAACATTTTTTACCTTCTTTTTAAAATCATTTACAACTGGTATTGTTAAAAAAGACTATGAATACGAAACTATATGATTTTTTTTATCATTACCTAACAAGATCTTAAAACTGTAAAAATGAAATTTGGCTTGTACATTAGACGTAAGTTGTGGTTGAGTTGTGTTTTGTCAAATAAATCATGTATTGCGTCATAATTAATTGATCTAGTAGTGCCATCTATTGTGAGAAGTGGGGAAAATACAAGAATTTTAGTGTTATGCAGCTCTGTGTTGCTGTCCTCCATGTGCGAATAAGAGTATCGCGTTCCAATAGTCCAAGCTCACCAATTGGGTAATGCGGGACATTTAGGACTCTTCTTGTGTTGAAGGAATAAAAAAAATATTGTGGCATCAACGATGGGATTCGAACCCCCATTTAACCGGTCATGAGTTTGACAGATTAGCCCTCACAGCTATAATATGAACCCAGCCGCTATCAACTAAGTGGTTTCATAAGGTAGGATAAGTTGGCGTGGATACAATTCTGTTTGTTTAACCGCATTAGGTGAAAACAGTCAATAATGTTTTATCTCAGTTATCAGTTAATTAGCACATTTGAGGCTACTCCCATTAAGATTGAGTCCTAGAACCAACAGATCCGATCATTAGATCAAGAGTTATTCAGAGTAGTTCGTTTTTTTTTTCTTCTTTTTGGCCCACTATTCGCAAAAGAATAAGTATCTATGTGTCGTAAAACAAGGGTGGTTGGATCGTCAAAGATAACATGACATAAACAAAAAGTTTGCTGGAATTTTTTTGTTTGCTCAAAAGAATCTAGTTTAAGAATTACTCTGTATAGTCATAACAAGTATGAAGTAAACTTTAAATGAGTACGGATGAAATCTAACAAACATGAAGTACACTTTAAATAAGTACGAAGAAAAACTAACAAGCATGAAGAAAATTTTAAATGAGAGTAGAAAAAGACTAGAAAGCATGAAGTAAACTTTAAATTAGTACGAGGAAAAGCTAAGCATGAAGTAAACTTTAATTGTGAATGGAGAAAAACTAACAATTATGAAGTACACTTTAAGCGAGTATGGAGGAAGTTTAACAAACATGAAGTAAATTTTAAATGAGTATGGACGAAAACTTTAGGATATAAAAAAATTATCACCCCAAAATCAGACCTTAATTTTGTTGTTTAGAAAATATCAAAATTATGCAATATTTCTAAAATGACAAATTGTTAAGAAAATTATACAACAGTTCGTTTCTAAAAAGTATGAATACGAAGCAAAATGTTGTTTGTTTTAATATTGTAACATTGAAGAGATATGAATCATTGAATGAGTGAACAAGCAAAGTTTAAAGAAATGAAGAAAAAAATTCAATCTGTAATCACCCCATGAGCTCGAAAGAACTTACCGATTTGATTTATTGAAGAGAATAAAATTCAGCCTTTATCTTCCGAGAAAAGAAGATGGAACATTCCAACATCTAAATCAAAGACTTAAAATGCCAAATTGAAATTTCCTCTTTTCAGCGGATTTGAATGAGTTGATTGTTCCAGCAAAATGTTCTTTCTAATACGCTCCGATAAAAAATTTCAGCAATCTAAGAAAAAAAACTATTCTACTAGTTTCGGAGTTTTCAACTTTAAGTTTAAGTTTTAATAGCAAGAAAAATTAAAATTTTCATCATGTCGAAATAATATTTGCTATAGGATATATATATATATATATATATATATATATATATATATATATATATATATATATATATATATATATATATATATATATATATATATATATATATATATATATATATATATATATATACGAATATATATATTACGAATTTCATTAAGGATTTCATCTTATTAATTTATAGATCTATGCTGAACAGAGGATGAAATTTTAAAAATATTAAGAATGGGGAAAATTTAACCGCCTATTACAACCGTCTGAAATTAAGTTTTAAGTCTTTTGGTGAATACACTAATTCGGATGTGCAGCTATTTACAAAGACGTGATCTCGTAATAGCGATGAGAAAAATGGTAGAAAGAAAAGAAACAGTTTAGTTTTAACGGACATTACATAAAGAAATAGCAGTTCAGAAAAAAAACGCAAGCAAAACTATAAAGTGGAAACATCTAGGACAGGTCGAAAAAAGTTGGGCAAAAGCATAAGAAAAAACGTTTTTTCTAAAGATACCAACAATTCTGATACCGCAACTGAAGATAAGTGCATTACCTTATATGCTACGATAGCTACAAGAACAGCAATCCAAAGGAAAAGTGTTCAGCGTGAGAAATTCCTGATCAAATTAAGGTAAAAAAGTACTGGCACACTGAGAGTCGGTATTTTTTTCTTACAGTAAAACCCATTTTTACCGTAATATTGAACTGAAAAAAAACTCTGATATACCGTAATTTTTTCTGTAATATTTGTTGTAAAATTATTGAACCACTGAAAACACATAAATATTATTGCAAATTTCATTGTATAAAATTTTGCGGTGAAAATATATTTTACGGTAAAATGGAGTCTACATATGCTGCTCTCAGGATGTCAGTGCTTTATACTGTAATTTGATCTGAAATTTTTTACAGTGGAGGCTAGTGCCAAGATTGCAAAAGATTGTCTCATGAATTTGCATCCATAGCTGTATGTTTAGCAACGACAAGCACAACATCTGTTAACCTAACATTACAAAGTTCATTTCATGCGACTACGGAGCCCTCAAAAAACAACCTTAAAGAAAAATAAAAAACTGGTGATCAATTAAAGATGCATAATAACATTACCTTCATTCTTCCATTTGTATTCTAAAAATTATCTAAGAATCACAAGCTTAAACGTTTCTCTTATATTTTAAGTTTGTTACAATTTCCACGCCATGTTACAACTGTATCCGAGAGTAGAGTAGGTTGTAACACGCAACTACCTCTATTGCTTCTTCTATAACTTCTCAACTTACATAGAAGGAATATTTATACTGTGTATCATTCATTTTTATGCAATTTCCGCGCCATGTTACAACTGCATCCAATAGTAGGGTAGGTTGTAACACGCAACTACCTCTATTGCTTCTTCTATAACTTCTCCTTACAATGTAGGAAGATTAATACTGTGTATCATTCATTTTTATATCATTCATATTTTTGATTACAACCTTTAATTGTTTTTATTTCACCAGGAAAGATATCTGGAAAGAACAAGTTTACTGCTACACCACCCTTCCTCTATTTTTTTATTGTAAATTCAATATTTTCCGTAAAATTTCTAATAGGAAAAAATAGAAAATGTGTGAGTAAATAAATACGAATTCATAACCTTCGAACTTGGGGAATCTGTTTAAGAAGCAAACATTTTATTTCCTGTACCATCCCGTCCTTTAGTGTGGCCGGTTTAAAGTTAAGTAAATTATGATGGAGAACCAGTCGTGACGTCATAGTAGATGAAAAAAAGCTACTATTTCCATCCATTAGTAATAGTATATATTACCTGTACTGTATAATCTACTCTGGAAATTAAGTAGTACAGTAAAGGCTGTATTTTGCATCAATATTTATCCCGAATTTCTTAATTTATTTTCATATAATAAGAAATTTTTTATTCAGATAATATCTATACGTGCATTAAAACTACTTTTAAAATTACGGAAGCTCATTCTTTACAATATAGATGATAAAATGGATAAATTTTAAAGTAGCAAAACTATAGTCTTGGCTGCGAAAAAATGTCGCCATTTTAAATTAAATAAATTACTAAATAACAAAAATTTAAAAGCAGATTACAAAGAAAATTAAGCTTAAACTACGAGAAATAAAAAATGTTCTTATCAAAACCAACATACGATGCTCACTTCACTTGACATTTATATCAATATTAATTACTTTTACAATATATAACGATAAGCTTCATCATCACAATCTCATCATAAAGACATTTATAAATATTTTTTTCTGCTTACTCCAACTTTTTTTAATTACTTTGATCAAAACAACGTCAAAAAAGAATTCGGGATTATTTCAGGATTAACGAAGAAAGGTCTAAGAGATAGCTCTTCACATGTTTATAAAAGAAAAGAAATTAGCTTTTAAGTCTATTGTACCCATTGGAATTTCTAATCATGTATGCTATTAGAAAACCACCTGAACGATAAATAATGCTCTGTAGAGCCTTTGAGCTGAATAATAAAATAAAAATAACCTTTTCAACTTTGTGTTTATTTTTTATATAAACTTTGCAATAATGGAAATGAAAATTAATTCAATTAAAGCTTCTCGTTAAATTATTGCAAGGCGTATAGTTAATATAATTTAAAGTAATGAACGTAATTTTCATTTTATATAGCATTAGTTTTGTTTTGTAGGACTAGCTAATTAAATGTAAAGACTTGATGATAATTACGCAGCCTCAAAAATATTTTTTATGTCACTTTTGCTTGTAACGAGGTTATAATAGAATAGTTACGAGGAAAAAAATAAACTTTTAAAAAAGATTTAACTGAAAATGATTTCTAATTTTATAACTTTCTTAGCATGAAGAAAATTAATTTTTTAATTCTTTATTGCTATTGTTTTCAGCTTTAATGCAATAATACATCTTTTAATTAAAACATTTAAGCAAATGTTTAGATAATTATAATAGTACCTTGTCACGTGGCTTTCAGAGTTATTTCGAAATATCTATTCAATGCCATTGTTTCGATATGAATAATGGAAGCTGATATAACTAAAAGGAATGTTTAATTTCCACCTGCTTATTATGTCATCAAGTATACAAGTAAAGCTTGTATATTAATTTACAAATTAGATTTTAGATATTTAGTGCTAAAATTTTGAATGAAGCATAAAATTTTATTTTTATTTGATTTCTTTTATGATAATTTTAAGCAAATTATTTAAACTCTAATTTTAAATTTATTAATTAAAAAAATTATTTAAGTTAACATTGAAATGCATAATTACGAATATAATGATACAAAATTTTTATATTATGTTATTTACGAGTTAATTTTTCGGTATTAGATGCTAAATCATTAAAAGCAGCATAAAATGTCCTTTTAGTTTCGTTTCTTTTACGTTTGTTTCATATCTAAATTTCTAGAAATAATAACTTTTTTTTAAAAATTATGCTTGAGTTTACATTGAGAAACATGATTTTTTTACTTCTCCCCCTCATTGTTTATAAAAGCGATCAAAAATTCGGCGGTCAAAAATTCCCCGCGGACAAAGAGTTTCTCGAATCCGACGTCCGCGCGGACGACCATTTTCCCGTTAATGTTTGTGATACATTTTCAATTTTTGTAATCTTACAAGAGTCTAGCGCCTCACTTCTAAAATGACCCTCTAATCTAGAAATCCCGTTAATTCCTTCGTCCGTTAATTCTTACGTGAGCATCCGACTAATGCGCATGCTCACGTAATCGATAAACAAAAGAAAAGTTGCTCTGTGTATGTGCATTTGGACTTACGTACTGTTCTAAAAAAAAAGTGTTAAACGCAATTATGAACATCTACCTAAATGGAAAACCCCTTTCAGATTTCTGTGCAGAAACCTCTGTAAATCATTGGCTTGATTGTGGAGCTGGTAAACGTCATATTTGATTCATTTAAAAAACGCAGTATCCTCGGATAAATTGACATTCCAGATAACTTGACCTTAGTAATTTAATTTATTTCATAAAAGAAATACTAGGTTACTATTAGTAGCCTAGTATTTCTTGTATTGCTGTTTAATTTTATCCTAGTAACTACTAATTCATTGCGCAATTTACATAAATGTTTGTAATAAATAAGAGAAAATTATATTTTTATTTATTTAGAAGCTACGGGTAAGTTTCAAAGGAGGACGGGTACATTGTTGGACAAGCCGTCCTCGGGGACGGGCAAAATTTCTGAGTTTTTTCGAGCCCTGATAAAAGTATTAACACAGAGCTTAATTTTCGTAAACAAATATATATATATATTTCAACAAGCACGAATATTTATACTTATCGCATATATTTGATGTTTTGTAAGTAATAAATTAAATTTAATAGACCTGAAACAAACTTCGCAATATTTCCCACATTTTGTAAAGTTTATAGCATTTTTCTTTTAAAAATCATTGTTGAAAAATGATTTTATCAAGAATTCACGCCCTAAAGAATGGAATTTTAAATTTCTCTGTTTACCTAAATGGTATCGATAGTAAAGTTATAAACAAAAATAACATTAAAAATCCCCTCTTCTCAGTTTAGGTGCTTTCAATATTTTGAGAAAAATTATCTAGGTTATGTTAGGATAAAAAAGGATTCTAGTAAGTCTCTTTTTCTTTAATATAAGGGTTTAGGTAAGGTGATTTTATGAAAGATAACTCTTTTAATAAAATTGGGTATGCTTATATGTTAAAAATTTTGTGGGCTCTATGATATAAGCTAGGGTTTCATTTATATTCCTGTTATAAACTATTAAAGAAAAGTAATAAAAAAATATATTTTAAAATTTATTAATAAAAAAGGTAACATTTCTCAAAGGTGACTCTCGATTTCTGTATTTTTGTTAAAATTAAAATAAGTTCAATAAAATATCTAAACAATTCTTTCAAAATAAAATTTCCTTGAAGGCAAAAATTAACTGTGTATGAAGGGTTTTAAGAATTTAATATGCATTATTTAGATACATTTTAATCCTCCATGTTTTATAAGTAAAATAATAAAGTTCAAATTTGTAGTTCATAGTGATCTTATGAAGTTTACTAACGGATCAAGATTAAAAATCTGCACTTTTTATATAGTTGTACAATTAGACCTACATCTTTTGGTTTTATTATTTATGTTAATTTTAATATTTCTGTTAGTCACAATATGGGCAATTTAATTCATTAATTTCAAAAAAATTTAATTACAATTTTGTTGTTATATACTATTGCTGTGCATTATGCTTATATTTTTTATCCTTTTCCTATTGAGCAAAATAAAATATTTAAAATAATTGTAGTTATAAATATTAAGCTAAAAATTGCATGATTTTAATATTTATTATCCTAAATATTTTCATATTACGGCAATGTATCTAACAAAACATGTGGGCCTTCGTGCTGAGATGAAAACAAGCCTGCTGTAATGTTAATATAATTATTTATACTTTATTAAGTTTTCTTAAATGCCTGGTAAAAACTATTTTAACAGCAACATTCTTAGATTTAAAAAGGTTCTACGTTAAAACGATTGTTCATTGTAGATATATCTGTATGGTCTTAGTTTTTTTTTTACAATAATTAAAAAGAGAAAAAATTTGCAATTTCCGAGACGGAAACTACTGTAACGACAATTTTATTGATTTGTTTTGCACTTTTTCAATAAGAAAAACGCTTTATTATCAGGCGTTAGCTTTTATTATTATGATAAGTTTTAATTTTCTTTACAAAAGAATTTATGGCTTGGAACTTTTTTTTAATGTATCGTTGTTTTACAATCGAAGTATAGCCTCAGAGGTGCAGATACATCAGTAATTTTATAACTCTCATAAAATTTTATTGGTTTGACTTTGTTGTTTAAAGTGAGATATTTCATAATGCATATTAGAGAACTAAGCGAAAGTAGCAAACTAATAGTTAAATTAAAAAGAAAAGTACTTTTTTTCGTTTAAAACTTATTTAATAATATCAGGAAAAGTTAATTTTAGGTATGTAAGCATCATTTGAGGTTAGAAAAATACTGTTTTAATTTAAATAACATTAGTTATCAAAACTTACAAATGCATAAAAATATTCATTACTAACTTTTCGTTTTATGTATACGTAAGTTTTGACTTTATTTTGAGTAAATCAAAATTCTTTTTCTTCATAACATTCGAGGATATACAAAATGTCAAAAATATAACATTACTGTTTTATCTTTAAGTTTCTTTTAAATTTTCTCAATAAAGTACATGAATATGACAAATTATTATCATTAATCAGTTTGTAGAGTTACAATATTTACGATATTTAAGAAGATGCAAAAACGTAGATTTTGTTTTGTGATGTCTTAAACATTATTATTTCAATTTTACAATATAAGCAAAGTTAAAATGTTTTTTGTGTGGAAAAAAAGTCATCTTCTGATCTTCTTTACTTTTTAAAATAGAAATAACAGAAATTAGTAGTCTAATTTGAAACAATCTTATATGTTTTGGTTTTTTTTATACAATCTTAATGATATTGCTTTCTAATCTTTAAGTTTCATTTCAATTTCTCAAGGAAAGATATTAATACTATTCTCAGTGAAATGAACGATAAAAAAATAATACGAAATAATACGTAATCATGTAATTTTTTTGTTTTGTGATTTCTTATCCATTACTATTTGAATTTTACAGTATAAAACGCATTAAATATATTTTTTCTGCACTAGTGTTTCCTATTTTTAAAATAGAACTGGCAGAAAATAGGCTTCTAATTTAAAAGATTTTGCATGAAATGATATATATTTTCAGCATAATCTTAAATGCAAAATAAACTTTTGACACAATCAAACAAAAATTTACAAGATCTTTCTAAAATTCCGTTCAAGTCTTTCTTGCACTCTCAAATTCTGTTTTCTTTAAATCAAAATGATGCCTTACATTTTTTAAAATATTCGATTAGTTTTCTTAAACACGAAATGATAAAAAATGATAACAAATAAATATGTTACATTTTTGAATGTATTCTCAAAATAAAATCATAAGCATTGACACTTTTATGGCAGGCGAGAATTTACTTGTTTATTTTTTGAAATCTCGCAAATCGTTACAAATAAAGGGAGAAAATCTGAAGGTTTAAGGATAATAAATGTTCAAGTAGATAAAAAAAATATCAAATTAGCTCTCGGTCTCAAGGAACGGGAGCTTTGGATTTATCACTTTAATTTAATTTTTTCATCGTTTCTGTAAACAATATCTTTTATCAATGGTTTTGCATTTTCTGTTTTCTAATTTATTCTATTCTTTGTATGAAACATTTATTATAGGAGCTGTTTATTTAGTAATATATTCATGTCTTTTTTTTTTATTTCTTTTTCTAAAGCTTTGTTCCAAAATTTATATGATTTTCTTCTTATGTAGATATTTTAAGATATTATATAATTTAACCTATAAATCGAATATTTGTTACTATAATAATATCGATACAATTATATTTTGAGATTGAATTAAGCCCTTTCTAATAAAAGTTAATTTACTATTGGTGCATTGAGAAACAAATTCTGGTAAAATTACAATACTATAAGGTAGTGACATTTCTAGTAAAAATAACCATAATTCTGTTAATAATAACTAAAATGCATTGTGTCTAAATCATTCATTTTGTAATTTTTTTTCATATGGTAACGGAAATTTTGGAAATTTTGGTTACCAAAATTAAATTTCTTGTAATTATACATTTAGTAAAAAATACAACACGGAAAAACTTTTTGATATTTCCATAGAGCCAGAAACACGGCAAATTTTATCTCACATTATAAAATTATATTTTATTAGGTAATGAATTTGACCAAATTCTTTACCTGACCGTTTCGGTAAATAATTACCTAGCTTTTTGGTTTTCCCACATTTCTGATACTTTTGACCATACTTTTTTTTCCGTGTGAATTTTTCTTCATTAAAGATATTTATTATAGAAAGTAACAAAATGTAAAAGCTAACTTCTGCCTTTTAAATTTCCTTTTTTCTAAAAGAGAAAATGGATTCAGTTATTTAACTGAATAATAATATGAAATCTTCTTAGAAAAGTACATAAATATCAAACTCGAGGCTGTAACTCAAAGTAAAATAATAAATTTAAATTCAAATTTTGATCTTCATGTTTGGTCAAAGCTAAGAAAATGAGTGAAAATCAACCGTTTTGCACTCCTTGAAATTTTTCAAAATTGATTTTTTTTTTTTGATGAATAATTCTAGTTCGATCTATAATGCTATACTTTTTGGCTAAATACGTGAAGGAAAAAATGTTTCATCTCATTTATAGGGCCAATAATACAACAGAAATTATCTTTATAGTTTATAATTATTAAAAACGAAACAAAAAAAATCTATCATGACTAAAAAAAGGGTTTATCATGAAGTTATTATTTTCTAAAATTGCATACTTTTCTTAATTTTTCTTAAAACGATAAAATTGTATTAATTTTGCGTTTTAAATAACACATAAAGCTCTAATATAACACTGTTTTTCTTGAAAAATTATTTAGTTAAACATTAAAATATTAAAGTTCGAAAAGAAAGGTCTTATTACTCAAAAAATTTTCAGTTCACAAAATTTCCGTCCTAATGTTGGATAATATTTCATACAGAGAATAAATAAACAGTTTTTAAGTAACTTGTTTTAAATTACTACACTTTCTTCAGGAATAACTTTACAAATATAATTTTTATATTTTGCTTTTAATTAACTAAAACATATTTAAATTTAATTTCCTAATACTTCCAGTTTTTACTAAAATAATATTAGAAAAATTGAATGCCATAAAAAAAATTACATTTTTTTTAATTTTTCACTTTTAATTATTTTTTTTATTAGTTTAAATCATTTATTATTAAGAAATTAGTTGGAAGATAATTTGCCGAGCCTTAATCCTTCAATTAAAATTTGCATGCATTTATTTATTTTTTTTAATTATTTAATCAATCACAAAATATAAAAAAGCAGGAGAATTTCATCTTTTTTTAAAATTTTAGGTAAAGTTATTTTTAAAAACAATGCATAATGTTATAAAACTACATAATGTTCTTTAATCACTGCTTTTAATTTGACTAATTTTATATTTTTTTACAGAACTGAAGTGACAATGCATACCTATGATGGAAAAATTAATATTCAACAGTGGAAAACGTTATTAAAATTTTTCGAGCCATTATCAAAATCACAAATAGTTTAGCTTGGACTAAAAAAGGACTTTTTGGACTTGGACTTTTTGGAGGTGTTTCTAAAAATTGAATTTTATCTCTTTACAGATATGTAGGACAATTTCGATTGTTCCGATTTCGATGCTGTTTTTCCCGGCTTTACTACTGACCCCTGATAATGATCCTTATATTTTTGATAACCCTTTTTTATACTTTAATTTTAATTAACTTAAATACTAACAGGTTGGACTAAAACGCCTTTACACGCATTTATAAAAGAGACCCATTAATAATACGTGAAAAGCTATTCTTTCGATTTTATGCTATGTACTATGAAAAACATTTCGAATTATATTTTCTTTCACCTGGCAATTTTAAATGTAAGCATCTGAATTTTACGCAAAAGTAGTTAAATATTTTCTGTGAAATAAAAATGAAAAAACAGTTTTTTATGAAAAATTATCTTTTAAAAACATTTCAACCGATTTTGGACGAAGATCAGATTTAAAAATTTTTAATAACGTATTTAAAAATAATCCAAAACTGTTTTATATTTCGAAATATTATTAAATAATAAAGGTTATATAAAAAATATAAAAAAATGATTTTTACCAGAGCTGCCAATTATAAAAATGAATCTTTATCGCGTAATTATTTTCAGAGACGTAACGAAAGATTAAAAAAAATAACAATAAGAATAATTTCGACCGGCGCCTTGAGTGTTAGGACTAATTTTCCAGATATTCATAACTTTTTTTTAATAGGGCGATTAAATTTTATTATAAAAACTCACGCTTATTCAGGCGAAATTATGATCAAGATTTGTGCTTGATTGTGAAGTTAATCGAATTTCATAGCTTTTACCATCTGCAATATTTAATTAATAAAATTTTGAAAGGTAGCGAAAATTCTCCACAAAGTTGCCCACAGTAGCAATGTGTCAAAACTAACAGAATATGGTAAAATTTATCACGTTTCTGATTCTATAGGAATACCAAAAAGTTCTGTAATTTTTACTGAAGTGCTTTGACAATGATTTTGGTAAAATTAACAATAAAATAGCGTATTATAAAATTTGGTGAATGTGGTAAAACTTGGTAATTTTATCATGATACCTTAGAACATGGCATAAAAACTATTTATTCGGTTAAATTTAGTTTTCAGTTTTGTATTTTTTACTAAATGTATGTTAATAAGATCTATAATTTTTAAAACTAGAAATAGCTTAATCGTTACTATATAAACTAAAAAATTAATAAACGATTGGTTTAAATATTATATATTGTAATTTTAATTACTTGAGTTATTGATGTTTTCTTACCAGAAATGTCATTACTATACGCTACTGTAATTTTATCAGTTGTTTTTTCTCCGGGTAGAGTTGAACCATGGACATGGACGCCGGCACACAGCTCTGCACCTATGCCCCCGGAGGAGGCATCTATCAGAAAGAAAAACTGTGACCAGGAAAACAGTTACAACGGCGACATACCACGCTTCCCCCGATGTCAGTCCCTAATCACAAGCCCACCCTAGCATCTGCAACGTCGCCAGAGCTCCCGTTAGGATCCTTACATTTATTATTTATTAATTACTATATAATTATTTAGAGAAACAGATATAAACAGACGTTATGTAACTATAATAGAATATTGATTAGTGGCATTTAAGACCCATGGGAGATGAGCGTCAAAAATAGTGACTATACAGAAGAAGCGTGGTTAAATATAACATATCATGAAAATACATCTGGATAAACAAATACATTGCATGAGATAATGTAGAAAAAACACTAATATGATACAAAAAATATGGGGAGTGGGAAAATTATATACAAGGGGATTTATATTTAAGGCACCAATTTACATTTGTGGAATTGTTAGTATATATATATATACGTTATATATAGTTAGCATATATGGTTATTCAATAACGGTTGTCAAAAATGATTCCATCAAAACTTTGTAGTGGTTGTACATTAGCACATAAGCTTGATGTTGAGTGATGGTAGGCTATATAATCGGGTTGTGACAACTTGTTCATGTAGATGCAATCAATTAAATATGGTTTGCTAAGTCATTAAGGCATTATATAAACATTTCATTTAAAGTTGACATAATTTAATACAAGTGGTAATAATTTCATTCACTGTATGAACCGAAACTATGTTTGAGCATACTGTTATAATCATGACATGAAAATTTAAAACAAATTAATGTTAGGAATTTAGAAATTATATGGGTTGATTTATATGATAACCTGGGTAGCATAAGGTTTTAACACTATAGTAATGGATAGCATTGCAGGTGGATGTGTTTTTATATTGATTATTAGTCGGAGAGTAGTAAAATTTAGCTTGGCGTTAGAAATTGTTCATAATTCTGTATGAAGTTAATTAAGTTAATTAGTTTATTTATAAGAGTTTTATTACTAATAATTTGTTTCTTCCAGGCTGTAATGTTTTGTTCCATGGGGATTTTAAAGTGATAGGATTCTGTTAACAGGCATTTTGTAGCGTAGTGTAGTGGTGAACCAATTTCTCCACAACTGCAAAGTTTATGTCTGGACAACTGAAAGCGTTTCAAGTATGTCCTAAAGGGACCATGCTCAGTTATGAACATTATTAATTCTTTGGGCCATTTACTATTTTTAAAAGAAACTTTTGGAAGAATTTCGTAAGTCGTTCTTCCGTACTTGTGTGTGATCCACAGTTGTTGCCAATAATTTAAAATGAATTCTTTTTCCTTCTTTTTAATATATGATAAGGGCATTCCCAAATTTGTTGATGTAAGATTTTTATCTGTGACTGCTTCCTTTGCTGCCTTATCTGCCTCTTCATTACCCATATGACCAGCATGTGCTTTTATCCAGGAGATTTCTAATTGTGGATGATTGATTAAAATACTTTGGATTTTTTGAATAATATTATGCGTTGTGTTGTAATTTTTGATAGCATGTAAGGCAGATAAGCTGTCAGTCCAAATTGTTGTATTTCTACTGTTATTTTTTGCTATTTGGACTGCTTCTAAAATTGCTCTTGCTTCGGCTTGAAAAATAGTGTTCCAATTGAAAAACTTCATTTTGATGGTATTTGATTTCGTGCCATCAAAAATTATTATGGCGGCTCCTGTTCCTGCCTCCATCTTCGAGCCATCTGTGTAGATATTAATTCTTCTATTTTTATCAGTTTTTTGTTTTATTTGGATATTGCCCGTTGTATTTAAGTTAAAGTCTGCAGGATGAATTGTCTGGAGGTTGATTTTTGTATCTATTTTTTTATTGCTTATAATTAAATCGTCTATCAGAATTGTGTGAAAGGAATTGAAAATTGTATCTTAGTAAGTAAAAATCTAATCATTGCATCAAAAGGTATTTAATATGTAATGTATTTTTACCTCCCTTTACATGTTATTAAAATTAAGTATTTATCTGCAAAATATCTATACTCTTTGATATAAAGAGTATTACAATTTAATAGAAATTGTAATTTTCGAAGTTTCTAGACGAAGTTTGATAAATTAATTAAGGTTAAGTAAAAATGTGATCCATGAACTTTCAATAGTTATAATGACTACATAAAATTGCGTACTTTTTTTACTTAAGATGTAAGAATACTTGTTTATTAAGAATTTGTGAATTCCAATTTTATACTGCACACCTGTAAGTACTTTTAATCAAATAAAATAACTTCCTTCATGTAAATGAAAAAAGAAAATGAAAAATGACAAAAGAAAATCTTAAATTTCAGATTTTATTATTCAAATTCTTACTTCTTCAAACTATTTTGCTTTTTCTTATAAAATAAAACAGAATTCAAATATTTAAAAAAAGGTTTTTTTTTACCCAAAAATGGTTTATTAGAATTAGAAATTAAAACCATCTTTAATTAGTTAAATAAATATGGTTTTTGAAATGGTTTGTAATTTAATATATAATATGGTTTCAAAGTTGTTTTTTATTACTTAATTCTGTACTTGTATCAAATAAAACAGAATAAAAGTTTTTTCGTATATTTTTGAAGATTTTGTGTAATAATAGTTTCTGATCATTTTCAGTTACTGAATATCAATCCTTACGAAACTTAAGGTTTTTTGAGGTTTATATGAAGGTTGTGTTGAGGTTTTAACGTTGATTTGAAGTTTATTTGAAGTTTACTATAAAAAATCAACTCCCAAAGTTTTTGATAAAGTTGCTTTATTCCCATTTGAGATTGTTTTGAGTTTGATAAAAATCTACCTTAGAACAACCTGCTTAAAGAGGTTACTTTTTAGGTGTACAGTTTTTTTTTCTATATTTCAAGCGTGAAATTTAAGGCGTGAATAATTTACCCTGGTTTCAATTAAACTTATTGCAGTATTTATGGTGGTGTTAAAAATTCTTAAGCTTGTTTTGAGACTGATAGAAATTCAACCAGTGGTGCTTCGTCACACAAGTTAAAATATTGTTTTTATGTAATGTTTATTGTAAAAATGCAGGCAAAGCTGTTTATTTAGAATCTCTAAAGTGTGGAATAAAACAACTTTTTTCAATTTTTAAAAGATTTCACAAGTATAAATAAATCGTTTTTAATTATTGTTAAACAGCGCATTTTCGACGTTATAAGGAAGAATATAAAACAAAATTCAGGGAAGTATTTTTAATAAGCAAACAAAATTTTAAAAATATTAACCAAAACAAAACGTAATTCCTTGTAAAGTGTGAACACCTACGGCTATTTTTGACATCGGTTACATTCTTAATGAAATAAATTTACATTGGAGAGGAGAAAAGAAATTGTACATTGTGTGCCATTCTCTATTACTTTTGGTTTACAGTGGAATTACGATAGTAATTCCCGTCGTTTTTAACGAGTCTGAATAAACTTTAGCTTTTGAAGTCAGCGCAACAGAGGGTATTTACTTTTTTTTTAACCTTTTGTGCAGCATTTTGTTTTTATATCGTAATAAAAGGTATCCTATTAGTATCGCTTCTGGTTTTATTGTTTCGATGTTGAAAGACTTCAATCTAATTTTTTTTTCTCTTCTTTAACCTCAAACTCATCAAAAGAAAACACAGTAATGCTATTTAGAGATTTTTGCCAGTAGAATAAATGATTATAAAACATACAAGCTTTTCAAAAGTTACAATTTTCTCCTTAAAACAATGAAAATAAAAGACATAATGTTTGAATTTAAATATTCGATTTAACTCGGGTTTTTTTTCGATTTATTATAAATTAAACTTTTGTTAAGTAATTCACCGGATTATGCTGTGAAGAACAATTTTACATGGAGGAAAAAATTCTGGTAAAATAGCCGTATTGTATGGTGCTAACATTTCTGGCAAAAAAGTCATAAATCTGATAATAAAACCAAAATATATGGTGTTTAAACCATTCATTTAAAAAAATTGTAGAGGTTTACTGTAAATTCTGGTTTTCAAAAATAGAGTTCTTATTACCACACAATTAGAAAAAAATTGCGATATTGAAAAATAAATGTAGCCGAATAAATGGCTTTGATGCTATGTTAAAACACATCATGATACAGTTACCAAATTTTTTTTCTTATTTATCGAATTTTACCACGTATTTGAAAACCATATTTGTGTTAATTTTACCAAAATTATTACCAAAGCACTTCGGTAAAAATTGAAGAGCTTTTTTGTGTTCCCATAGAGCCAAAAACACTGAAAATTTTATCCTATTCTGGTAGTTGTGACCATACTTTTTTCACAGTGTGCTTAGTATTGAATGCTACTAGTGCTTAGTATTATTTTAAAAATGATATTTAACTATTTTAAAATACCTACTTCAAGTATGTAATACTTCACATTTTAACACTTGACTGAAACGAATATTTTTTACAAAAGAAGCATTCTTTATTTTATGTGAAATTTTTTTCTATTTGAATCTCGAGGACTTATCCAGAATCTTAATAAAAACACTTTATAATTATTGAATTAGGTAAGTGTTAAAAATTCATTTAAGAGGATAATTATTAGCTTGTGATACCAATATCTTCCAAATGGTTTTCTTTATACATTTTTCAATCTATATTAAGCGCTTTCACTTTATTTGAAATATAGACTTAATTACATATTTTTAAAAATCTTTGTTTATACATATATCTATATATATATATATATATATATATATATATATATATATATATCGACACATATAAAGAATAATTTTTATCTTAGGATAATTATTCTTTATTCAGAAATATCGCATTTATAGCAATAGATGTGTCTTGATAACGACTATTTGCTTTTACCATTCTTGTTTCTCTACAATTTAGTTTTTTATTTTATTCATGTTTTTCATGTTAATTTATGTATATATATATATATATATATATATATATATATAGACAAGAAAAAAGAGAAGAGGGAATAACGAAGAAAATTAAAAAAAATAATAAGTTTTATTGCATTGAAATATTTTGATTTGGAAAGCACTCGTTTTTGCAAATATGGTCGAGTGAGCTGATGAAGAGATTACATCTTTTCACTGTTTTGTTTTCCAACTTTTAAATTTTTTACTTTTTTTTAATAAAATTCTTAAATATTTTTTAAAATATTTTATTTTTATTATGTTTCTTCTCTTTTTATAAATCTTAATTTTATTTTTTATTTTTCTCTATAATTTAACTTTTTTTCACTATATTTTTAAATATTTTTTAACATATAATTTGATGATTTGGGTGTGGGGGCAAAATACTTTAATTTACAATACATATTAAGCAAAAATACATGTTTGAAATTTTTCTACAACATTGTAAGGAGAAAAAGAAATATTTGCATTGTAAAGTCTTTTCTGGTAAAAAAAAAACTATAACTCTGGTACTTAACCAAAAATTTACGGTATTTTAACTTTTCATTTCGCAATTCTTCCGATCGCTATTGTAGCGGCTTCCTCGAAATTCTGGTTTTCGAAATTATAGTTCTTTTGGCTAAACATTTAGCAAAATTATAAAACTGAAAAATAAATTCAACCAAGTGAATGGTTTTCATACCACGCCCTAAGCATCACGATAAAATTATTAAAATATTCATTCGTTTTATCATTTACTTGTTAATTTTAACATTTTTATGTCCTTGACTTTTACCATATAGAATATTAGTATACCTTTTAATATGTTAACATTTCTATGGTTTATTTAAAACAGCGGTTTGTTTAAATGGTTGACAGGAGCTAAGTGACAGTTAATTCTTTATTTTTCAAATATTTTTTCCAACTCTAACAGGGGATAAATAGGCTTAAATGATGCTTATGCATTTATGGATTATGCATTTTTTAAGCGTGCAGTGAGATTTATTTATTTATTCGCATACACATGCTTTTTTTTTTCTGTAAATATAAAGAATCTCCTTAAAACTCTTTCAATTTGAGAAAGACATCAAGAATATACGTAAAATGTTGCAGTGGAATTTGATTCAACTCCATAATGTTTAAAAGTGGCAAGCAGAACAACAATACCTCACGGTAAAGAAGGCCTCTTGAACTTAGCGAAAGTAAAACAACCATTTATTAATGGAGCCTTCATTATCGAATGATATTGCCCTTCCTCCAAACGCTCTGAAGAGTAGAGGTAGCGGGTTTAATTTTTTTGTGCTGTACTTCTCATTTTGTGCTATATTTTCTTCAATTTAATATGAGACAAGCAATTTTTACACATGCACACGAGCATGCATATATATATATATCTAAATCAAAAGCATTTATGAATAGTTAAACATCCAGAGTTACTGTCAGAACAGAGCTCATGAGACTGCTCAGCTAGTAAGGCACCTGTAAGAATAACTAAAAAAATAAATACTACTATTAGAAACACTCATTTATAATTAAACATACGTATGCTGGTTCATGCGCTAAATGCAAAGAACAATTTATTATAAGCCCTAGTCGAGGTGAAGAACAGTTAGCTTGAGTTAGAGGAGGGCATTACAAAGATGCATCGATTTTAGAGTAAAGGTAGCTGGTTCAAATCCCGTTCTCTCTCTAGATATATCTCTTTTATGTACTTCTCTATCTTAAGCTATATGTGCTTCTAATTGACAAGAGCTTAAAAGCCGAACTTTGAATATACTTACCTGCATATGCATATCTAACTATAAATAAATAAATATAAATATAAATAGATGTCGAACACAATATCTTCATGCTTCTATTTTAGAATGCTAGGACATTCGGATGCGTAACATTTTAATTACTGATGTATTTCAGCCTTGTTTATTTACAAATACACATTTTTCATAGTTTTAAATTTAATAGATGTTACATTAAAGCATAGAAAATAAAACAAATAACCGACCAAAAACTTTTGAAAGCGTTTACTAAATTAAGTAGTTTCACAGTGAAGTAATCGCAAGACAAAATTCCCTGTAGTTTCGCACACTTTGTTTTTTAATTTCAAAACGTGCATGTTTAGAGAAAACTTTTAAGATATTTTAGTTCTGCTCCGTTTCCAAATCAAGTAGTTTTATATGAAATTACCACACTACTTTTCTGAACAAAAATAAATTCTTTGAAATATGTTTAGAAAACATAATCTCTTACACTAAATCTTAAGGTAGTTAATCGTGAGGTTCAAACTATAATTGTGAGTAAAAACAGAAACTGACATTTTATAGCTTCATATATATTATTTAATCCAACCTAGGGGTAATAGATAAATAAAGATAGATTTACTTTTCTTGAGAACAATAAAAAGGTAATGCTGAAGTTAACAAGAATTCAAAACTGTTTGCCGAAATACTTAAAACGAACGATCAATTGAGTTTAAATAAAGCATTAAAAGAATTATACTTAAATTATAAATTTTAAAGGAGATAATAATTTTCATATTTTGCATTAAAGGATTTTCCAATAATTATATCGCATTTGTAAAATTTATTTAATAGGTATCTTTTTTTTAGAAGAAAGTACTGAATTAATTGAATAAAAATTTAACAAATTAGAAGCAAAAACTGATAAAAATATGAAACAGAAAGTAAAAATTACTTTAATAATTTTAAAAAAAATTCTAGGAGAGCGTTAAAAATAATAAGCAAACACAGGATCAATGAAAAAGTAATCCTAGAGTCTAGAATTGCTCTACGAGTATAAGAGATAATATTTTTTTACAATTGGAGCATTTTGAATTTAGACATTTCTAAGTCAGTACATACAGTAAATCCATTATAGCAATGTATTTCGAACTTTTTTACAATTACTTAAGTTGCATTCACCAAATATTTGGATAAATGAATTTTCACCCTAATTTTCACGTAAAAATGTTCGATTCACTTACGCCTTAACTGCTGAGAATCATGCTATATTTACCAAAGTTTCAAATTATATTTATAATTTCTGCTTTGTATCTGTAAAGTGTTTTTTAAAATTGCTAATTTAAGAGATAAAAGTTAATGATTTTATTAAATGCTCAATCTTTCCTCAAGAAAATGCTTGTAGAAACTTTTTCTCGCTAACTTCTCATGAAAAAGTTTCAAAAATGAATGCTGAGCATTTGGAGAAATCGGTAAACATAATAATACATAATCAGTCAGTAATGAAAAAACTTAATGTAGTTTAATACAAATAGCTGCTTAATATATTAAAGATTCAGAATTGCATATGGTCCATGGTCGGAAACGTCAATGGAAAGTAGTATAACAGGTGCAAGAAGCAAATAGACGCAAGACAGAGATCATCTGAAATATTTATAGGGCAATATCTGAAATATTTATGTGCTCTGGTAGATGATATGTGAAAATGTCACAAGAGATGTTCTAAATGTTTCCACTATTGCTAGCAATGCATGCGCTACACCGTCAGGCCATGAATTGGTGGACTCGCTCAAATACATCTGGATTTTGTTGAATGCCCGAAGCAGCTCAGACGATTCTTAAAACCTTGTCCATTTCGGAATCCACAAGGGTTTTCAGTGGTTAAAATCTAAACTTCATTTTGAAGTAAAAATTAAGATTCGAGGTTTTCTGTTCCAAAAGGTGACGAAGTCCCCTTAATAAAAGTTTTCTTTTAAAGCACTTGAACTATTGCTATACATTTAAAAGACCTTATTAAAAAATCGGTCATTTTCTTTGCATTATAACTTTCCTTAGATTTTTCAAATATAATCACTTCCGAATCTAAAGACTAAAGAGCTTGAAAAATTTAAATAATTTTAATTTACACAAAGAATAGTTTTATACTTATAGGGCATTTCTCAAAATGTGAGGACAATAACGTTAACCACAGCTAATTTTAAGTTCAACTGACACTTATGTCAAATGCATTTAATATTCACTATTTATACAAAGTAAATTTCAATTAAAAAATTAACGTTATAATTACTTTTCATCATTGAATTTTAGGACACCAGATTGCTACCTTAAATGATAAATTTGTGACAAAAATGTTAGTGTTGCGATCGTTGAGCAATAATCACTATTTGCTAGCAGAGAAAAAAGATTTGTTGCAAAAATATTTAATAAAAGCATAAGAAAGTACCTCAAATTACTTGAAAAGATATTTTAAAGATATTTAAATAAGTTAAAGTACTTACTGCAGTCTAATTTTTATTAAAATATTAGCACTGTTTCGCTCGTTGTATTTTGACCTATATCCAAACGCTAGATAGCATATTTTAAAATCTCTCCCAGGGTGGAAAAATTTTTTATCTAGTGCTGTCAATTCTAAGGCTATAATAGTCTACACTGTCAGAATTTTTAGTCTAAAATTATGGTAAATTAACTGGAAGTAGTCTGTCCAAGCTATTAACCGTAAAGTTTACGATAAAGATCCGATTTTTCCCGTTTACGGTTTTAAAACCGCTGGTTGAAAAATCATGAATTCAAAACTATACGGTTTAGTAACTATTTTGAACTATCATGGCTTCAAAGCAATAAAAAAGAAATTTAACTGGGCATTGGGGACAGTTTAGCAGTTCTATGGTGTAGCCATCTATGCATAAATGAGAATATCGCACTCTGATAAACCACGGTCTCACATTGGGGAGTGCAGGGCACTGGATACTCTTCATATGTTCAAGGGTAAGAATTTAGTATTGTAGTGCCAAAGCTGTGATTCGAATTCCCGCTCTTTTAGTCATGAGATTGACATATTAGCCCTCTCGGCCATAATATGTACCCACTGTCACTAATATGTACCCACTGCCTAATTAATTGGTGCGATAAAAATCTGGTTGTTTAACCGTATTAGGTGAAAGTAGTTAATAAACTGATTTTCTCACATTTAAGAGTTTGAATACCATCTTATTTATGGTTATTTGACTGTTTTGTATGAATATGGTTAAATAACAATTAAACAAATTATTATTTAACCATTTTTTTCAGAGAAATTTCTAACAATGTTGTTGAAACTTCGAGCTTCATTTTTTATTTTTAAATATATAGAAATTATTTTTTTGTGTGTTACATTAGCTCAGTTAACAATATGTATGACAAAAACTACCCTTTTTGATTAGGGATCATCCTTAATAATTTTGATTAGAATTCATAAAAAAGTTAATTACCGTCGCAATATAGAATTATTAATTTACTCTAAAACTCGTAATTTACTTTAGAAATTGTTATTAGAGCTTTACACATGCTGTTGTATTATGATTCCACATTTTGAGCACTTCACCATAACAGTTATCTCTTTTGATTTAGCTAAATAGGCAAGCAAAGTATTAGATTTTTGCGCTAAATCAAATGAAATCAAAACTATGTCGATATTTTTGAAATTGCGTCACTCCCTGAGAAACAAAGTATGATAACTACCCGACTATGGTAAAATTTGGCATGCTTCTGGCTCTATGGGAACATCGGTAATTTTTACAGAAGATTAATTCTTACAGATCGGTAATTTTTGCAGAATCGGTATTTTTTTACTGAAAAACTTTTGGTAATGATTTTGGAAAATTAACAATAAAATGTGTTTTTACAACATGTGATAAAACTTGTTAGATGCAGTAAAATTTAATAATTTATCGTGTTATCTTAGATCATGGCAAAAAAATATTTGCTCAGCTAAATTTACTTCCAATTTAATATTTTTTTATTAAATGTGTGGTGATAAGAGTTTTAATTTTGATTTAATTCAATCGCAATATCAATTGTTTTAATTCAATATATCTGAATTTGGTTTATTTTTTTCATATAGGGGAGAGTCGGGTAGCCCCGCCCACTTAAGGAATATTGCTTATATCTCTGTATAATATTGAGTAATAATCAATATCTTTGTATGTTTCTATTGTTTTACCATCTAATTAAATAATACAAAAAGAATAAACCAAAAAAAGAATAGTTTAACTTAAAAAAATGGAAATTTGAAAAAACATGTTTTTCAGCTCTTTTCAAAATGTGTCGGGTAGCCCCGCCCAGTTACAAAAATTATGTTTTTTGACTGTTTCTTCAGATGTAAATGAAAGTGACCAATGTATTGACAATAGATAAACCTCATTTATCATTTTATCACGAAATTATTTTATTTATTACATATTTATAAACTTTTAGTGAATTTTATCATTTAATAACAACAATATTTGTTGTTAAAAATGCATATAACATTCAAATTTGAAGTCATAAAATAATAATCTTTGCAACCGTACATTTATTGACGAAATAAAATTGGTCGGTGATACCCGACATTCATGTGAGCGGGGTTACACGAAATGCAATTTTTTTGTAAATTTGTAATTACTCGAACATTTTTCACATATAAACTTCTTTCTTCGCGCAAATTAAACTTAAGACTACATACTTTAATGCTGTATGTATAGAAAAAATTATTTTTTTAGTATTAAAATGAAGTTTTATCGAAACATTCAACCAATTTTTCTTAATTTTATGACTACTGTATTCAACATATTTTCAAAACTATTGTTTACCATGTTAACAGCTGCATAAATACTTGAAACATTGAAAATAATCCTTTTTTAATATAACAATTAATGTCCGATGGCGCATTGACTTGAAAAAATTTTATATATATATGAAATTGACTGTGGGCGGGGCTACCCGACTCTTCCCTAAAACTTAAATTTTTTACTATTTGATTTATTGACTTGGGTTTAATTACATTCAATTTAGCATAGAAAATGCATCGGAAACAATATCCCACTTGTCTAGATAGCAGTGCGTAAATTTCGTCTCTCTTTATACCTCTTTCCCCCTGTAAATGCAAAATGGAGGCTAACGCTTACCTAGGGGGAAATCTTTATCTTTATCTATTCAAATTTGACCTCAACCACATTTTCAGAACGATTTTTCTCCTAGTTATTTCAGTATTCAACTACTCAACGAGCCTCAAAGCTTACAGCTGCCTTATATAAAAGTTGAATAACTTTTCACAGTTCTGGGAATTTTGTTTAAGCTATATTTAAATCTGCTTTTCCAGTGAATTTTATACCTGGTCACTTTTGCCCAAGAAAATCTGTGACTTTGAAATCTATGTGGTTTTGCAAAATCTTAAGGATACGCCAAAAGTATACCCACATATTTTGTTTTTTTTAAGGTATTACTCAATAGTATTATTCATTGAAATTTGTATATTTGAGTTTAACTATTGTTACAAGTAAATTTTGGATTCCAAAGTTTTGACATCCAATGCATATTTCGAAATTTTTTGTATGATTTCTGTGACTGAGGCCGAATGTAAGTGTTTATGACTTATTAGTTTGTGTTGAAGTAATAGAACCCAAAATAATTGTTGGTGTTATGTCTCACTCATTTCACAAAAAGTATTGCTACATGTAAATTAATGCAATTTTCTTAAAGTTTTCGAGGATCTTCAGTTTTAACCCCAAAACCGAAAAGTAATTTTTTTTGCAAAAAAACCTATATGTCTAATAGATGAGTTTAAATAAAAAGCACATCATAACAATTTCAACGAAATCTAAAATTTCAAGTATTCTACAAAACCTGACTCTTAAAAACCGTCTTTTAATAAATACATTCTTAAAAAGCATGCATAAATTGACAAGCTCATAGCTTTAAACTTCTACAAAACTAAAATTTAGAAGGTGCAGTTCTCACCCTCTTAATGTAAAATGGTTTTAAACATTGATACATGTAATTAAATTTTCACATCCCTTTAATAAATAGGTATTAACATGATAGATAATGAGTTTGTTCTGTAAATTACTGCGAATTACCAAAAATTGATAAAAAATAGCATTTTAACTCCTAATACATAATATATTGATTTAAGAAAATTGTTACAAAACGAGATTAAAGAAAGAATAAGGCAATTTTCGTCATTCTTCTTTATATTCGACGAGAAAAAATATGGGTTTCATTTTAATTGTTTTATGGTAAGCATTCGTTGCTATGTAAATACGGGCGAATTGATTGGGCCCATCGAACCGAAAAGATTCAATTTGCCGACATTCCTCCATGTTGAGAAGGGAATCAAGGATTAATTAAATAATGTTAAAGACACGTACTGTTAAACAATGATCATTGTTTTTCATTCTGAAGGGTTTTACTCTCCGATTGACTTGTTTTATGATTAGCATTTCAATAGATTACATTCGTGTAAGAACATTAATTTGTTCTCAAATGATTACGAGAGTGAGGATATTATTAGGATCATCATTGAAAGATGGATGATTCAGCTACTTAAATCAGTCAATATGGGAAACAAAAATATTTCCCTTTATGCATTAAGTTACTTATTTGAGAACATTTATTTATACAATTGATTTAAATTTTTGTAGCGAAGTGTATACTGGTTAACATTTTCATAAGGAACCTTCTTCTATTGGAGTCAAAGTAATTTATATTAAAATAAGGATATTTTTCATACGTATACTATTTGAACGATATATATAAATATATATATATATATATATATATATATATATATATATATATATATATATATATATATATATATATATATATATATATATATATATATATATATATATATATACAGGGTGTCTCAGTTAAACGTTTCAGAACTCCTAAGAGGGGTGGGGTGCATCCTGACAACTCGAAATCATATAGCAGTGTGGGGTCGGAAATGCTTTCCTGAAGCGGTGATGTACACAAAAGCACCATAAAGAAAAGAGACCGTAAGTGAAAAATCGTTTTAATAATACATTGAAAAAAGCATAAAGTACATGGGTCAAAGTAAGTGTTCGAAGTTTCTGCCACCGGCTACAATGCACACCTCACATCTCCGGCGCATGGACATCCGAACATTCTGCAATACTCCAGGCACATCTCGAATTTCTCCGGCAGCTACTGCGATTCTTGAAACCAGCTCCTCAGCATTGTCAATAGGGGTGTCATAAACCAGTGTTTTCATATGACCCCAGAAATAAAAATCAAGGCATGATAGGTCGGGTGACCGAGGAGGCCAACGCACTGGAGAGCTCGGAACTTTCGTGCAACGTCATCTACCGCGTCTGGAAAGCATTTCCGACCCCGCATTGCTATATGATTTCGAGTCGTCAGGATGCACTCTACCCCTCTTATGAGTTCTGAAACGTTGAACTGAGACATCCTGTACATATATATATATATATATATATATATATATATATATATATATATATATATATATATATATATATATATATATATATATATATATATATATATATATATATATATATATATATATATATATATATATATACAAAGAGTGAGAGAGAAAGAAGAGAATTAGAAATACTATAAAAACTTGATGGAGTAAATGTAAATGTTCTCTTCAGTACGAATTCCCTTAAGAGAGACATTTCGAAGTATAGAATAATTATCCTAAGATAAAAATTATTCTTTGGAATGTGTGTCTCGCAAGAGCGAAAAAAGCAATGTAAATGAGTTTAAAATGAAAGAAGAAAAACAGAAATCAAACCTACCGATGTTAAGTAAAATAAACGAAACAATTCCTTAAAATTAGATTGACTAATCTTACAGTTAACAAAAATTTCTGAAATGGGAAAAAAGTTATGTATTTGCCTTTAGCTTTATTGTGTAAAATAAT
Source organism: Parasteatoda tepidariorum (assembly GCF_982258835.1). NCBI lineage: Eukaryota > Metazoa > Arthropoda > Arachnida > Araneae > Theridiidae > Parasteatoda > Parasteatoda tepidariorum. The sequence continues at coordinate 48,661,158 of NC_141765.1, read as the reverse complement.
TGGTAAAATATCAAATTAATTGTTGGTGCAGCTATCTAACAAAAAACATTTTAAGGATAATAATAAGTGAAAAATTTGAACGAAAAAAAAACATGATAAGAAATCATTCAAAAAAGTATTATATATATAAATATATATAAAATAAAATTTAAGATACAAATGAAAGATGAAAATTGAGGAAGTAAAAGTGTTTCAAAACACATAATTCCAAGTTGCGGGAATTAAATTTCTTGGGCAGTCGGGAGCACGGTTGTCTGCGATAATTTATCGTCAACTGCAGAAACTGCTACCGCTCTGACTGACCCCTTGACGAAGCTGCACGTACGTCAGTGCTTCCACTTTAATTTATTTTTAGTGTTTTTTTCCTTTTTGATCTTTCGGATGCTATTTCCTGTCACAAACTTCCCGTCTTCTCCTGTTCTAGTATTCCCAAGGTAATATTTAATATGTTATTTACTGCTATTATTTTTTGGTCTTCTCCTGTTGTAATTATCCTTTCAGTCCTCTTATGAGATAATAACTTTCAAAGCCTCAAAATAGAAATTAACTATCAAGATTCTATATTTTCAGGGATGCCAGAAGGACTTTGTCGTAGCTCAAAAATTGATGCAACTATGTTTCGAATTTACTTTAGTCAATTCAGAAAGAGCCATTAAGATTACTTGATATTTGAAGATTTCATAAAAATAATATGATAGAAAGATAAAAGTTCTAAAAGAAGCTAGAAATGTGTTAATGTTTACGAAAAAACCTTAGTACTAATGTAAAAGGTTTTGAAAAATATAAAGTATAAGTTTTTTCGTATAAAGATGCAAACTTGACGTATTTTATGTTTATCGTAAAATATGATGTAAATTCAAAAAAAGGTTCTTAGATTTTTGGCGCATACATTGCATGCTTATTTTATAGTGGTGTGAAAAAAAATTTATATTGAAATCTTTGTAATTATAAAGGCGTAAAACATACAACAACAATTGTAATTTCGTTATGGTTCTTTTATGGAAAAATATCGGCACATTAATCACGTAAAATTAGAGCATTTTTTACGGATACAAATATTGTTGAAAGTAAAGAAATCTATAGCATTTAGTGACGAACCCTAATCTAAAAGTATGCCATATATTCATCTATCTATATAAGTATCTAAAAGCAAAAGATAAAAGTCGAAGTTAAAAACATGAAATAAGAGCAATAAAATTTGTAGTTTTACAAAAAAACACAGAAAGCTAACTTTAAAAAGAAATAGGAAATAAGTTGTTGAAAATACCTAATGTCACTTAAAAAATATATTAAAATGTATTTTCATTTCATTAGTGAATGAAAAACATGTTTTATATCATATTTATATTTAACTATCCCCACATGCAAACTATTTCTTCTCATCGTGTGCTCAGTTCTATTAAATTAAATATTACATTTTTTATAAATAGAAACAATATTCAAAATATTTTAATGTTAAAATTATTTCTAAAAGTCTATTAAACTTATTTTTATAAATGAAAAATTACTTAATCAAAAATATTCTTCTTTAAAGAAGAGTCATTAATCCATTTTTCAATGTAAAACAATTTTTTCAACATTAGTAGTAATGCAATTTTTTTCTCACTTTTGATAAATGTTCGAATCCTTGAATAATTAGTATTCGGAATATTCATGCCGCAACACAGATTTAAATTCTGCAATTTGAAATATAATATTTTTTCAAAGAAAACATCACATTTACTTTTTTATTAACAGTAAGCACTAAAAATGAAGACAAGAACAGTAGAAAAAACTGGTCATTAAAATGCAAGCCGTGATTATTCTAAACGACTTTAAGTACTTGGGAAATTTTTGCTAAATTAATCGAAAAGACTGTTAAAAACGCCGTTAAAACTAATCAGATTTAAGTTGGCTGACTTTTTTTAAAACATGCTCAAGCATTTTTAGAAACGTTAAGCTGTATTTTCTATCAGCACTTGCCATTATCGTGTGATAATTATCAGAGAAATGAGCAATTATTCGTAAATGGTTTTAAGCGTGATTAAAGAAACAATGAACGCTCTGGCCAAAATGATGTATGCCGAGGACATTTTAATAATAAATCAGTTAGCACTCTAATAATAAATACTGAAAGCTAAAAATTCATGAAACGAAGAATTTTAAATGTGCTTCGGTATTATATATGAAGATTATATGCGTAAAAATAAAAAATAAATTTACTCCCATCATTAAATAAATTTTCCATATGAATAATTAACTTATAATTTTGGAGATAATATTTACCCGGTATAGACATTATAATTGGGTTTTAAGTCCAAAACAGTAACTGCGTAATAAAGATAAGTCAGAAGTGAAGGAAAATTTTTATTTACTTTCCATATTAAGTTTTCTTTAGAATGTTGTTGTAATCTGTATGCATTATGGATTTAGCAGCTAGCCTTACATTTTTTGTAACTTGAAACTTACAATGTTATAAATATAATAGAGCATGTAAAGGATAAGTAAATAATAGTAAATAAATATAAGGCCGCGTGTAAAATAAATTTTGTTAGAATAATGTTATAAACGGCCTGCATTATGTATTTCTCAGCTGATCTTATAACATATTTCCTTTAACTTGTAACTTACATGGCTAAACAATTATAAGTAAAAATATTTTTTTCATATGAAAGAAAGTTCTTTTATATAATCCCAATGCTTCGTGTATATTAAAGCTGGTCTTCTAATATAATTTTTCGTAACTTGAAATGTAAACATAATAGTGTTTACTTAACTCATGCTCAGAATGTATTAAAAAAATTTATAAACATAAAATAATAATGTATTTAGATATTAGCACTTAACAACACCATCATTTAATTATTGTAAAATTGAAAAAAACTTGTAAATGCTTTTAATCATGATTAAAGAAAGAATGAATGCTCTTACTAAAACCCCGTATACCGGGAACATTTTAATTATAGAATCAGTTCATTTCAAAATCATTTCTAATAATATATACGGTGAATTAAAAACCCTGAAACGAAGGATTTTAAATGTTTTTAGTTATAAACCCTAAACATACAATTACACATAACATACAATTACATTTAGTTATAAACCCTAAACACAATGGGATCTTACTTTTAAAAAAAATTTCATGTATTTTTTTATTGTAATGTCATCTTGAAAAACGTATTCTCATAATAAAACTTAATTATTTAGTAAATAGTGATGAATTGAAATCAACGTCAAAATTTATGTCAAAAACGTAAATAAAAATCAAACTATAAGAAATTTGAATACAAGAAAGACAAGCTTATTAAAAGCATAATAAGGTCAAGCAGGAGTTCAGACATATTTCTTAATATGAAGAATATAAGGACTAAGCGGATAAGCTTTGTGCAAAAGCGTGTTTTGATCTGTATTATTTTGGGGCAGACTCAATTATTTTACCTTTGAAGTAAAATTAATTTTTACATATATTTACTTATTTTTGAAAATATCATCAGATTATTTTATATTATTTATCTCTGCCGGCCAGGTGGCCGAGCGGTTAGCTCGCCTGACTGCGAAACCAATGGCCGCGGGTTCGAATCCCGCTCTAGGCATGGATGTTTCTCTCTTGTGTTGTCCTCTGTTGTGTGTGATGAATGAATGTGGCCGGCCCTATGAACGGGTTTGTGGCAGTGTGGCGTGGGCAATGTTACTCGCCTCCGTGACTCTGATTCACAGGTGCCCACTGGGTAACGCGAAATGAGTAACACCTCTGGCATCTTCTAAGGCGAAACGAATAAAGTTCAGTGCCTGCCATTCGAAAAAAATATATTATTTATCTATCACTTTTAATTATAATAATGCGTCTGTCTTTTCAAAAAGTAAGATATATTTTATTTCATAATAAAGCTATTAAAAATTGAACTATTTAGTAAATAATTATGTACAAAAAGTGAACGTAAAAATTCATGCCCAAAACGCAAATAAAAATCGAGCGAGAAGAAATTTAAAACCAAGAAAGAAAAGTATTAAAACTTACACTATAATAATTGACATAAATAATTTCACAAAAGAATTTCAGTAACTATTACTTTGAAGGTCAAGACAAATAAAATAGGCTTTTGGACAATAGTCTCTTATTGAAAAATACTAAATTACCTTTCGATACTTCCTAATTCATCAGACGAATCCCTCTTATTTCTCTCATCTAAACTTGCAGCCTCTAAATTAATAATTGTTAAAACGTTCTAAATGTAGCAAGCGATAGTAATGTTTGTAATAAAATGGAGCTTTATTTTGTATCAGCATCGTAAATATCATTACAAATATGTTGCAAATATTATTAAATCACTCATTACTTGTAGTTCTTGAGACTGTTTAGTACTTTTCCTGTCCTGAATTACAAGCCCTGAAGGTCAAAACTGCAATAAGCTTCTCCGATTAGTGAAAAAACTTAGTGATCTAATAAAAAGTTCATCGCAGGTTGAGGACACAAAACAACTATTTCATTTATTGGAATGGGGTTTAATTATCTGAAATAAACATCTTCGAAGCTTCATTTAGCAACGTATCGAGATGTATTTATAATTGCTAAAAACGCAATTACTGAAACGTTGTCTTTATTCTTAATAAGTAGCTAATATATGAAAAATATTAAATGAACAGCAATTTATTTTACTGTTAAAACAGCATTATGAAACTAAAAAAAACTGGTCTTTTATGAGTTGCTCTTCGATAAATGAAATAACAGAAGCAAACCCATTTTTCCGCTGAGTCTGAAATTATTGTGAATCTGATAACAAACCAAAAAATAATATGATCATTGAAATTATAAGTAATTGATTAAACGTACTAAATAAGGTGGTTAATCAAATTATTTCTCATAAACCCATGAAACGTTGTTGCTTATTTTTTTACTTAAATTTTTTAAACATCAAGTACGATTCGATTTGAAAAGGCAATTAATGGGCTTATTTAGTCTTGTCTTATTATCAGCTTTCAAAAACAACAACTACTTATTCCCTATTTATCAATTAACCATAATGGAAAGTATCTCAAATTGCTAAAAAATTATCAATAAGCTTTATTTCATCATTAACTATTAAATACATCGCTAATTTCTTAATCATTAACCATTAAATTAATCAATAATTTTTCCTCATTAACCATTAAATCATCAATCAATTAATTGAACTATTAAATAAGTTCATTTTTAAAATAACTCAAGAGTACTGAGAAAATAAAATATTTAATATTATTTCACATTAAATGGAAGCTAATATAAAAGTTTCTTTTTCTCAATCTGATAAGAAACAACCAAAACGAAATCATTTTACTGGTTTTCCTGAAATAACAACTAATTGGAAAGCAAACCGGAAGGACTATGCTAAAAACTAGTAGTAAGCTTTTTTTTCATCAGTAACAGATAATTATAAAATGGAACCATTACAAATTATTTTTAAATAGCTCAAGAACACTAAGAGAAGAAAATATTTAATATTATTCCACAGTAAGTGAACTCTAATATAATTTTTTTTCCATCAGATAATAAACAACCAAAACAGAAACGTCTTGCCGCTTGGCCTAAAATTTCAACTAATCAGGTAGCAAACCGAAAAATATTTCAGTTCAGCATATCTGCTGAAAATTTGATTGCCTTTGTTGTGATTTTCTCGAATGGCAAAGCATTTTAGAAATAGGGCTTTTTGTCGAACGGGGTTCAAGTTTGTATTCACAAGAAGAGAAAGTTTCCGCAGTTAATGGATCTTTTGACATGAAAACAATTGCTTCAATCTAAGTTGAACTGGTTTCTTTAATATTGCAAACAAAAATAAACATGGGTTCATAATAACATAAATACTTACTTATGTAAACAATAATAAATAAATTGTTATTTATTTTAAAACAACTCAATAATGCTAAGAAAATAAAATATTTAATATTATTCAACATTAAAGTGAAGCTAATATACAAGTTTTTTCTTTATCTATCAAATAAGGAGCAACCACAGCAAAAACGTTTTGCCGCCTTGCCTGAAATTACAACTAATCAGCAGCAGGTAGCAAACTAGAGACTATTGCATCACAGCATGACAAAGCTCTCGAGTGACAAAGCATTTTAGAGATGTTTTTTTTTCTTTTCGAATTGGGTTCAATTGTGTATTTACAGGAAGGTGAAGTTTCCGCAGTTAATGAACTTTGTGACAAGAAAACAAATGCTTCAATCTAAGTAGAATTGGCTTCTTTATTACTGTAAGCAAAAATAAACATCGGTTCATTATAATATAAATACTTTAAATTCATAAAAGATAGTTAGTTGGTTTTCTAGTTGACCGTCAGCTTTCAAAAAAGAAAACTGCAAATATATACGTAGAGATTAAATCAAATCATCTTGGAAAAAAAATTTCTTTGAAGCTTTATCGGTCAATTATAATAGAATGCATCTTTGATTGTTTAAAATTATTATTTAACTTTCCTCAATTATTAATGTGTAATTATGATTTCGAGCCATTTAATAAGCTGTATTTCTTTTTAAAATAAAGAAAGAATACTAAAAAAAGAGAATATTTAACCCTATTGTATATTCAGTGGAAGCTAAAATAAACGTTTCTTTTTTTTTCGTTTTTTGTCCATCAGATGAGAAGAAAGAAAAGTAAAAACGTTTTGCCGCTTCGCTTTGCCTGAAATTACAACTAATCAGATAGTAAACCGGAAAATAATACGTTATAGCATATCTGCTGAGAATTTTATTACCCATGTTGTGACTCTCTCGAATGACAAAGCATTTTGGAGATGGTGTTTTTTTTTCGAACGGGGTTCAATTTTGTATTCACAAGAAGGTGAAGTTTCCGCAGTTAATGGATCTTTTGACATGAAAACAAATGTCTCAATCTAAGTTGAACTTGCTTCTAATCGCATTTAAAAGAAATGAAACAGAATGGAAGTAATGAGGTGGAATGTTCTGTTTTATTTTCAACTTGTTCGCCAACAAAAAAGAGGTTGGAGGCTGGAGGAGGGTTGACAGTGAATAAATAGGAATAGAGGCAGAATGAACATTTTCCCGCCTTCTTTTCTCATGCTTAAAGCTTGAAAAGAATCGTGTTTTTTCTCTCCAGAGTTTGTTTTCTTATTTTATATTTCAAGCGCTTTTATTAAGTATTTTCCACTCCCTACCGATAAGAACTAATCAGATCTTGTTATCAAGAAATGTGCGAATTGCGAGGAGCTAGTCGTCAAAATTTGCTGCGTTTGTTGAAAAAGGAGTAAGCAAATTATACGTGTAGTAATTTTCTTCCTTGACACGCAACTCATTCCAAAGGTGTTGAAAAAAGAAGGAAGGATTTAGTACTCGTTTTCTGTCTTTCTCAAGCTTTGATAGAACATGCTGTTACTTTCTTTCGTTCGCAGTTGTCGACAGGTTGGAAATTGTTCGATTTCTCATGTAAGTGAAATTTGCTAGAAGGAAAAGTAGTTTTATTATTTTAATCGAAACACAAGATACTTTTTATTTTACTTTTGATGTTTCAGAACAGTTTATAATGTAAACTTTTTAAAACGATTTTTGTATCAGGAAGGAAAAACCTAGAATCTCTATTAATTAAAGGAATAATATTTTTTAATCAATTTAATTAATTATATGAGTAGAATTCTTTAAATATTGGCAACGAAAATTTCGTAACACTCCGTGTAGCTTGTTTTGAAATATAACCAAAAATAAAGGTTTCAACTGTTAGTAATATTTAATTTCAGAAATAACTAATAGTATAAGGTAGTGGAATCGATTTGTCTACTTTCTCTTCGTTATAAACATATTTATACTCAAAATTTGCTTTTCTTATAATTCACGTTATTTTTGTTTTACACCACCATAAAGTAATTATCTGTTTTCCTCAAATAATTCCTCAAAATATATTTCAGAGCAATGAGCATTCACATGAAATCTGGCCATAACTCAAAACTTTTATCGCAAAATTGATTTTTTTTTATTAATAGTTTTAGATGATAGTTTCACTGATTATTTTTTTATTTATTATTTAATTGATTAATTTTTAATTGATTGTTATATCGAGTTATAGTTTTAATTGATTATTTTTTAACTGATTATTTTAATAAGTAATATTTTTTCAGAAATACTTACTAATATAAGGTAGAGGAATATATTTGTCTATTTTCCTTCAGTTATAAACATATTTATATTAAAAAAATAATTTTCGCATAATTTACGTTATTTTTGTTTTGCGCCACGCAATGTAATTCCCTGTTTTCCTCAAATAATTCCAAAAAACGAGTTTCAGTGCAGTAAGTACTCACACGAAATCTGGCTGTAACTTAAAACATTTAGCACAAAATTTATTACACCGTATTCTATTTATTATAATTGTCCTTAAAATATTTTTTGAAAACACATCTTTATTATACCAGAGCAAAGTTAACAAAAATTCTTTCAGAAATCATTGTTCTATGCTAGAAAATATTATTTAGGAATAACACTTTGAATGGACAAGTCATAATTTAGTACATACATTGCAACATTGGGTAGAAATTTGTAAGATTGGGAAGAAATTTGCGCAATCGTGCGAAACATATTACAGTATTTAGTAAATAAATTCCTACACGAGATGATCAAAATATTGAAGCGGTTTATATGACTTACAGCTTTTATTAAAGAATATTAATTCATATTTTTCATGAATCAACATCATTTTCAACCATTTTCAATTCGCTGCTGAATGAAATACTATCCAAACTTTTTCAGAAATTTTGATCTGCCACTTTTTTCGAATCACCGTAAAAATTATATATATATATATATATATATATATATATATATATATATATATATATATATATATATATATATATATATATATATATATATATATATATATATATATATATATATATATATATATATTAATAAAACTGTTAAATATCAAAACCACATAATACTTTTGAAAACAACAAATATGGAGATCAAGGAGGGTTTACGTCCATTTACCAAATAAAAATGATGATTGGATCGCCATCTGTTGTATTTTGAGGATTATTAGGCTTTAACAGATCAATAACGTAGAAAATTGGTTCTCTCCGAGAATTATTGCTCAATGAAAAAATGCAGAGGTGGGCAAGAACAAGTTCAATCCGCCTTAACATTCGTGTTTTCGCAGAACCAGCTTTCATGAACATAAACCGCTCATATTACAACTATACCATCCCTCCTCTGCTAATACTTTCAGTGCCAGAACTATCTTCCGTAAATTATTAAGAGCCATTTTTACTTTTTTATCGACAACCCTAAAGAAAAAGAAAACCTGAATATAGTAAGTAATAATTATCGTACCTACATATTAAAATTAACAATTATTTTCCTAAAAACTTTTTTACTGTAAAATAAAAATGTGCGGAAACATGCGGCGTAAAATGACTCATAAGGTGTAAAATTATATAAAGCACGTTACTTTACACGAAACATTTTACTCTATTTAAATTTACAACACAATAGTGGTTGAAAAACAAAGTATCAATTCTAATAGTCTATAATTAAGTTATATAATTTTAAGTTGTGACATTAAAGTAATGTCATTCACCAAGTAGTGTTATTTTAAAGGAAATTTCATACAATTTAAAATGTTTTAGACCCCATAAACGTTTCACATAGCGTCGCCTAAACTAAATAAAATTAAATAAAATGCAATTTAATGATGATGAGTATGGCAGTGAGTATTACATTTAAAGCATTGTTTTCTAAGTGCATTGAAATTTCATATACAATGGTAAAATAATTTTCTTCGAAATTATTTTATTGTGAAATGAAATGGTGTAAAACATGCTACTTTGAATCACCTATACGATGTTTAATTATATAAAACATTTTACTCCAATTTAAATTTACAGCAGAATATTTTTTGGAAAAACAAACTATTATTTCTAATTTATAAGTATGCAATTAGTTTGAGAAATTTTAAATTGTGACATTTAAGTAATGCCATTTACCAAATAGTGTCATTTTTAAGAAATTTCATACAGTTTGAAAATTGTGATTTGGATCTCATTGCCGATTAACAAAACGTAAAGTAAATAAAGCACAACTTTTTCTGCACTAAGTATGAAATTCAAATCCTGTTTTCAAAATGCATGGGGAAAAAAATTTAAAATGGCAAAATTTGATTAAAAAAAATATTTAAAATTCATAGTTGTCAATTTTTACAACAAAACTCATTATTTACATTAAAACCGAATATGAAAGTGAATGGACTCTCCATAAAAATGTACATTTAACTTATAAATAAACACTGAATTGCGTTTTAAACCTTCATGAATTCAACATGCTGCCTCAACCACTAAATCTAACATAAAAGATACTGGCATATTAGTTGATGTTTCAAAATTCCTCATCAAAAATTAAACATTCATAGAGCTAAATGCTAAATGAAAAGTACGTAAATGACGAAACTTAATCAAATGTTTCAAAGGCAACTTTTAAAGAAAATTTTATTTAAAATATTTAAGTTTGACACCATCAGACTCCTTGTCCTTTTAAAACAAATCGAATCGGAATTTACTCTTTTGAATTACCGATGCAGATTTTCCTTTATTAGGGGTCATAAGGCAAGGGGGTGGGTCCAAACCTTTAACTTCCTTCAGATTCAAAGCTCTTACTGATGATTAGAACGAACTAACTGGAGATTTAAATTATCAAAACAGAGCAACCAAGTCGGGGTAATTAGTGTTCCTTGTCAGCATTTCCTTAATGTACTGTAATTAAAAGCTTAATACGTTACGCAGTCGACTTGTGAAGCGTAGCTGGGCGGAAAAGTTGTAAAGCAATATTTCTTTCGCATTTTGTCGTGTAAAGTAGTATATGACCAGTTCCTTGCAGCAGCTGTTTGTTTCATAAAACTAGTTCAAACTTAGACAGCCCGTTTGATGCAAGGTCTTGTTTATTCTGAGGAAATTTTTGTGTCTGTTTTGTCATGACAAATTTCTAGAAAAGACTATAAATTTCTGTGAAAGAAGGCCATTTTACGCAAGAGCTGATTGAATTCGAAAATCGGCTTGGCTCTGTTGGTACAAGTATTTTGTGTTTATTTGCTGAAATTTTAATTTTTCGGAATTTTAATAATGTTTGCTGAATAAAATAATTTTTTAAATTATGTATAGTTTAAATTGTTTTCTGAAAGTTTCGAACAGAAATAATACAAAACACTGAAATAAAGCAATTTTAAATTTTTATATGTTTCTCAAGTATATTTATTTTCTTGATTCAAATGAATAATAAACTTGTTAGAAATTTTTGACATTGTTAAACCCTAGCATTCCTTAAATTTGCTTTATGATACCAAATTAAACCTTATTATCATACTTTTTAAACAGGTACTTATCATATTATTGAAGATAGCATAACTCGAATGGAGATGTATTTTAACCTAATACCTCATTAGATTGCAATGAATTCGCTATACTGACATTATGTCCCTTTATCAATAATGCATTTTTGACTTTAGACAGTAGAAGAAACATGTATTACATTCTTGAAAAGCAATTGATATAAAACGAGTAGTTGTGTTTTAAGGAAAATTTCTAGTGTAAATCTATGAAAAACATTCAAAACTATCAAATGATGCCAAGTTCAAAATTTTATTATGTTTCAAGGAATTTGAAAATATTTTAAATTAAAGAAAACGGATGAAATCTCCTATATTTCTTTCATTCCTCCTGACTCTCACTAACAATTTGTGAACTGGACCTACCTAGTTCATATATCAAGGTCCTCAATTTACAACACATAAACACTGAAACTGGATTTACCTTTTTCTTGCATCAAATCTCGCAATTACAATTCACACAAAATGTTATAATGATTGACAAATGTCATTGCTGCTTCTTGTTTTAGACAAAAACTGCATCAATTGAACAACATTCCTTTATATGATAAAACTTTACGAACGTTGAAACAACACGAAATTTTCAATCACTTTCCTGAGATAAATGATATGCTGAAAAGCGTAGTATTTTTATGACATTTTCCAAAAACACAGCAGTAGTTAGAGTTAATATAGTTTTCAGAGCTACTATACTTCAGAATTTTCAAGAAAAATTTTAAAATGATTGAAAAAATTGTAAAACTACCTTTTGGTTTAGACACAAAATTAGATCAAACAACATACCCTTACATAGTATAACTTTTTGAGTGCTAAAAAAACTCAAAAAAATTCAGACCTTTTCCTGAGATAAATAATATGATAAAGTGCGTAATATTTCAAAGTGATTTTCCAAAGAAATAGTAGTTATAAGAGTAAATATAGTTAATTACATTTCAGAATTTTTTTAGAAACTTATAAATTTCTTTCAGAAAATTTCCTCTCTGAGTAATAAATACTTCCACTCTCTGTTTTTTCCAAGAATATAACAAAAAAAAATTTAAATAAATATACAAAACTATAAGATGCAAAAATTGCAATATACTAAACTCACTCAAGCAGTTTATTAAAAAATATAAAGATAAAAAACACAGCTATTTTTATTTCAAATGGTAGCTGATATTAAAAGCTTGACAGATGAACAAAAATAGTAAAAAATATCTAATAAAGTAGATTAAAAATAAAACAAACCCATTTAAAAATATTTTTAAATAATTCAGGAATAAAAACAAATGTAGAAGTTTACTTGCTTCAATTCATTAATTAAATTAAAAAGTAAAAGGATACACATCATGCCATCAACGTTTAATTAATGACAAAATTCTACCTACAAAAAAGTCAGTTAAAAAATTGACTGAAGAATCGAAACTGACACCAACATGTTATGACATCGAAAACTTTTAATTAAAAATAAAATGAAAACATCGCTTTATTTTTAAACCCATCGCTCCGTCATTTTTCTCTTAAGGAACTCAAAACTTAGGAAAAGAATTTTATTTTAACTTAAAAAAAAGATTGCTTAAAAAGATGGATACATTTTTAGAAAGAAAACACTTCCACGATTAATAATGTTTAATGCAACATCAAATTATCTTTAAGGACATTAAATATTTTATTCATCTGAGAGCTGAAACTAACGTCATATATAATGAAAATTTCGCTCACGCAGAAAGGTAAAAAATTATTAAAATTTTCTTTTCGTTGCTTGAAAGTTGTTTCAATATATTTCCTACAGATATTTTTTCATTAAATTACCTGTAGATAATATTTATATTGTATATTTATGTATAGTTACGAAAATTTCTTATTTTTTGACTTTTTAAAAATAAATATTTCGTTTATTTGCATTAGTCTAGATGTGTTTCATAATAGGAATGCAGAGTTGTGCAATATAGTGATAAGCCACACATTTTCGGGAGGAAAGACTTTTCTATGTGTTTCTATGTGTTTCTTAGAACTGGTATTTCGCAAGTTTCCAGAGTTTTCTCTAAATGGTAGTTCTCTAAAGGTGCTATCAGAAGGGTTTTCTCTAAATGCACAGAAGCATCTTATAATCATGGATATCATGAATATTATCATGAATATATTAAATATCACGGCGCTTTTTTTATTAAAAACGTGATAGGTCCCATTTAAAGAAGGCAGCAAGTTACAGCAATGTGGTAACTAATTTGGTTTGTATACCTTATTCGTGACCAAGATACCTTATTCGGTTTGGTTTAAAAACTTTTACCATATTTGGTTGTCTATATCAATTATAAATTTCATTACTGTAGAGATTTTGTTACGCATTATTTTCTTGGAAAACATCTAAAATTTCGCGTAGTATTTTTCTTTAAAAAATTAGGATCCTGTTTCGGATATGTTAACTCAATGTTTATCTTTCCCTGCCATAGACTATTATTAGAAGAATTTGTGTTTTATACTTACTAATTTTTGATCTATAGCTAATGAGACGTGATCTTATTTGGTTTCTTAAAAAGAAGTAGCATTTAATTTCTAGAATAAATCGGTGATCAATATATATTAGTTTGAGTGACTAAAAATCGAAGCAATGTTTTTTTAATTTTAAACAAGATTCAGATTGTTCTGAGATTCGACCAACATGTTTAAAGGAGTTATAACAGTTCTTAACCGGATGAAAACTTATTCACTACGTTCACAACGTATATAAGTTCACAACGATGTAAAAACGATTCTCTTACGTTCTTTTAGGTGCCAAGTGTGCTTTTGATGCCTGCCGAAGCGATGACAATCTACGCTATGAGATTCTCAACTGACCTTTGTGATACCTTTTATCGCCTTTCTGAATTGGTCGGTGGAATTTTGAAACAGTCTGTATACTATCTTGATTTAAAAAATTGTCTAGACTTAAATATTTAAGAAAGTGTGATTCTTTCTCGTCAAATAAGGATTCAAGAATAATTTGTGAAAAGAATCACGAACTTCGTCAAATTTCCGCATTTAGATAAAAATCATTAAAGCCAACAAATAGTTAACGGTTGTTGTTGTTTTTTTTTGTTTTTTTTTGCATATTTTTGCCATTTTAAGCAATCTTTTTCAAATAGCTCTTCAAATGATAAAAAATAATGTCATAAGCACTTATAATTTCTCAAAACGATGGCATTTTTTGATATAAACTTGTTGTGCCATTTTCATAATTGGCAAATGGGATAATGGCTTATAATGGACGAAATACAGCTCAACTGTTACGAAAAACTGTAAAAAACTAGCAACAATTATAAAAATGGCATATAATCTGTTGCATATGACGACATTCGCTAAACGTTCTTAATTAGATGCATTTTAAAATGTAACATTACAGAAAAACTTTAAAATATTAACTAAAGCTTATATATATTTTCTTTAAATCACTTTTCGTTAGTAAACATATCCTTTATTTAAATTATTTTCTTCTTTTTTAAAAAAGCATGTATCTTTTTGTAGATTATAGCCCCCCCCCCTTTAAACGGAAACTGTAAATTACTGATGCGTATCTATTTTGTAAGGTACGGAAATGACCGCGGACATCCTGAATTTCTTTGTTTGAGAGGATGGAGAAGAAGTATTTCTGAAATACTCCTAGTTCATGGCATTTTGAACTATTATTTTTTATCCTGGTTATTTTTTCCCTTTCCTTTTATCCCGTGATATGCTTTGTCCTTTCTTTTTTTCTACTCATGAAATGTATGACGCGTATGGGCTGTGGATGTAAAAGACTTGCTGTTGCTGCAAAAGTTTAGAAAAACTGGCTGGGTGATGTAAAAGATATATCAGCGTTTCTATTTTATCCCTTTATTTTCCTTTTTCCTACTGCCTGCCTCTTTCATTCAATTCTTCATACAATATATATTCATCGCTCTATTTTTTTGCTAAATTTTAAATTTTTTTTAAGTGTTCAAAACTTGATGTTAAGTGACCACGATTTTGTAATATCATCTTTCGACCAGACAAGAGAAATAATAGAAAATCATTTTGATTAGGCACTGATTTATATTATTTAATCATTATTCAATTCATATCAATTTTTTTAATGAAGCCAATTATGAGTAAAAAAATACTTGAATATTTAATAAAATCTTACCGTATTGGAATCCAAAATTGCATAGTATATTTGTTATATTTATAGTAGATCTGTTACAAAATGCTAAATCTTAGATTGACATTACTGCTGCAGCATTTCATAAAAGAATCAAAGGCTTAAAATGTAGGTTACATTTAAAAATTAAACTTTTTTGGAGTTGACGATTTAGTACACAGTTAAATATTAAAATTTTTTAGAAAAAGGGGAAAATATGAGTAGAACCCTGATGAATTGTTCACTTAATGATAAATAAAACCGATTCTTAGAATATCTTGTCATCAACGATCAAATAAGGCAATTTTAAACAAGACAAAAGAATTTCTTTAAGTTTTCACTATGAAAAAACGATCTATACAACTTTGAGATAATTAAAATGGGTAATTCAATGATGAGCCTCGTACCTTTCTTGGTTTTTAAATTAATATATATTTGAATGACAAGCTGTGAAATTAATGAGCTGTTTAATATTTTAATATTTTTTACTATGTTTTTTATAATTTTATCCGCAAAAAATATATAATATTGCGTAAGATTTTATTTTTGAACCACTTGAGAACTCAGATTTACTTCTCCTATTATAACTTAATAAAAAATACAAAAAAGTGATTTCAAGACAGAAAAAATTCGAAAAGAATTTTTTTACGATTATTTTTGTGAATAGGAATGAAATTGTATTCACATTCGATATTAAGATATTTCTGGCTTAAATACATAGTTGCAAATTGTTATTTTGACAAATTCATTAATCAATTTCATGTGCCACATGCAGGAAAAAACCGAGTAATAGCACAAAGGCTAAATCGAGCTCTTGAATAGCTATACAATTTGTATAATTTTATTCGAACTTAAATTTAAACGTTTCTACAAAAATAATTTTGAGAGATAGGTCATAAAAAATATTTTATTATCTGAAATATTTTATCACTTTAAAGAGTGTTGTTTTCTTTTTAAATCACTTCGGCCTATGCAATTTTGTAGACACAGTATCAGTTAATGTATGTTCATGTCATCCCAGCTCCTCGCAATGTCTTTGGAGAAAGTTCGAACCTCATATTTAACCTACTTTTTTAATGAAAGACAGAACCACAATACTGTTCCAGTTTCTTACACCTGTTCTCTAAGTTGATAGAATATTTGCCTGAAGATATCTGAAGAAAGGAGAAAACATACTTGGACATGTTGGTAAGCTGGTGTGGCTAAGTATTCATAAAATGTTAAAGCTTTCTAATGCATCAACCGAATGGCTCTGATGTTTAAAAATAGAAAAAATTTGAACTTTAACGTTGATATAATTCTGTAGAAAGCAAATCAATGTTCGTTATATAAAATATTAGATAGCTGTTTTAGGATGTCTCTCGTACTATATGCGTCTCTTTTTACTATAAACAGTTTTTAGGATTTATATTCATTGTATCTCCTGCTTCAAATTATATTTCTATTTTTATATATAATTCAAAAGCTCACAATTCATAGATGCATGAATTTCAAGAGAAAAAATTGATTAAATATTATTCTTTTTCAGCTAGACAGCAACACATCAATTATTCCTCTCTATTTTCAAAGTACAGTTATTAACTTCGTAGCAAAGTAATTTTCCATACATGTTTCCTGGGAAACTAATTATTAATAGATGAATTAGGTATTCAGATGTGTAGCTTCAACTTCAAACTAATTAAGCCACAGTCTGAATTATGTTAATTTTTAATTTTTTGTTCCAAATCTCTTACAAAAAGCCTTTTATTATATTTACGGTTTCAAACTTTAAGATCATTGTGTTGAGAAAACATTATAAAATATTGATATTCACATCATGATTAAAATTGATGAATTATGTATTTTAATCAGATTTTCTGTTTTGTTAAAAACTTAATATATTTCTTTTCCTTATAATTTATTGCATTTATAATTCCAAAAGCTATGATATAAGTTGGTGATGAATATGTTGAAACTGTATAATTATTTTGTGAGACATTAAAATCCCTTTATTCCTTTTAATTGGTGTTTATACATTTTGGTGTTAAACATTTGGAATCTTAATAGCCTATTATTATGTATTAAAACAAGTACATTAACCTTTTCGTATCTATTATATAATTAGAAAGAAGTTAATTACTGCTTTAGTTATTACATCATTTTTTTTTTCCTCTTAAGCTTTCTCTAACGTCAAACTAAGCAATAATAGATCATACTAAATAAATATTTTTGCATGAAATATTTTATTTCACTTTTAAATATTTTTCAAAACCTGTTTTTTTTCGTAAAAAAAATAAACAAATCCGCATAATTTTAATAAACACAAATTTTTTTCAAAAAAAATTGTATTCACAAAAGTGAGTGCACTCAACATTTCGCAAAAGTGCACGTACACAACATTTTACGTGAGAGCAACATTTTATGTACACAACATTTTCCGCAGTTCATGAAAGAACGCGCACTCAACGTTTCACAAAAGAGCATTACGTGCTACTCAGCGTTCACAAAGAGCATTTCCTGCAACTCAGCTTTCACAAAGGACATTTCGTGCTAGTTAGCGTTCACAAAAAACAAGCAAAACTTTTCTCAAAAAACATGCACTCTATATTTCACAAAAGAGTATGAAAACAACATTTCGCATGAAAATATGCAGTGAAAAGCTTACATTTCAACAAAATAATCTCTTCAATTCTTTCTAACACAAAATCTAGTAAAATTACTGAACTGCACGATAATGACCTTTTCAGCAAAAGAAAAAAAGAAAAGAAAAAGGTGAAAAAACATAACTTTGGTTGATTAAAACAAAAATACACGGTATTTAAACTATTCATTTTGTCATTTTTCCCTTCACATAGTAACAGTTTACCGGAAATTCTTGGTTTTCAAAAATTTCAGTTCTTATTATCACACATTTAGTAAAAAATACTAAACTCAAAATCAAATTTAACTGAATAAATGGTTTTTATACCATGCTCTAAGGCATGGATTGCCAAACTTTTTTGATCATCGACCCCTTTATAATTTTTCGAAATCTCCATCGACCCCCATAGAAGTAGTTTTCTGTTAATAAACTGTTCTGTCATAAAATTCTATTAGATACTGTGTTTGTACATTTATTTTATGATTTTAAACATTTATTAAAGTAATAGTACATTGTGTAACAGTAGTTTTATGAAAAATATATTAATGTTGAAATTTAAATGCCTTAATATTTATTAAATAATAAGTAATTATAAATAAGTAGAATTAATAAGTAAAGTAACTACAGATTTATTGCTTCTTAATCAATGAGATGGGCGTGCTTGGTGTTTTTTTGCAAGGTTCGCTATATTGGGTTCAAAGTTGGTCAATTTTATGGCACATATGCATATGACACATATGCATAAACCAGAAGTGCAGAGTTTGTGCCACTGCGCGCTGGTACGTAATTACTTGTTTCACCCTAATAAATATGCGTTTATTAATTTATGTTCGATAAAGAAACTGATATTAAGTCAGTTATAAAAAAAATTCACAAATTTCACATACTTAATTAGGTATGTGTGATTTGCGTATTAAGAACTGTTTTTTTCATAGATCCCCAATCGACCCTTCCGATTCGGATAGACCCCCACTCGACCCCCTGGCTCAGATTGACCCCCGCCTTTGTTAAGTAGACCCCTGGGGGTCTATATAGACCACTTTGGCGTCCTCTGCTCTAAGGTGTCATGGATAATTACAAAATGTCAACACATTCGCCAAATTTTATCAAATAATGTAAAACGATATTTTATTGTTAATTTTACCAAAATCATCACAAAAGTGATAAAGTGAAAATTACCGAGCTTTTAAATGTGTTTTCGTAGAGCCACAAACTTGGTAAATTTTACCATATTCTAGTAGTTTTAACCATTTTTTTTTACACAAATGGTTAGTTTTTGGCGAAACCTTTTCCTAGTATATGCTCCAAACAAACATTTTATCGAAGTGTAACAATAAACATAACCTCAATCGTCATTTAACAATCGTCATTTCTTCGAGGAAAAGAATTTCGTCGATATTAAAGAAATATTTCGTCATTCCATCCCCCCTCCCAAAAAAAGCGTTGTAGTGTATTTAACTTTTTTAATGATCACTTTATCTTGGGCATCATATAGCTGGACCAATGTTACTTTAACAGCACAAGAAAGACAGAATACAGAGATTAATTACACCCGTGGCCGAAGCAAGATTCGAACCTAGGCTCTACCTGGTACAATACCAATTCATTGACCACCATACTATCCGGTCGGCTTATTTCGTCACTTAATTTTCGATCATCCAGCCTTCATTCTAGTTAGCAATCTTCCACAATCCAATGCGATGAGTTCCGAGCTGATAAAACAGTTTTGTAATATATATTTGATAGTGTTTATCATAAATAACGTGATTTCATGACGTAATGATTCCGAAAATTAACAAAATATAGCTCAAAAATTGCTGAAGCGTAAAACTGGAAAGTTTTATTTCTGTATTTAACATTCGTTTGCAACGCTTTTATAGACATTAATAACTTTCTCAGCAAATGTAACAAATATCAACAAATGTTAGTTGTAATTTATTTGTCTTTTGGAGTTATATTCAAAATAATAACAATAATAGGATGTTTTCTTTTGTTATGACATAATAAATGAAAATAATTTATTTACAGATTTTGCCTCAACTAAATTAGGATCCAGATATTAACTAAGCGATTACCAGATATTAACTAACGAAAGGATTAAAATATGTTTTTCTTTACTTTTAATTTAATTGTTTATTAACCTTAAGAACATAACATGGTAAATTTAAAGAAAGAGAGCAATATATTGTAGTAAAAGATTTTCGAATTAAGAAATATTAAATATCTACTTTCTTACTTTAAAACTTCATAGAGTCATTAAATATAACATTACTACTTTTATTCTTTAACAAATCATTGTAAAAATATTAACTATTCATTGATTGGTACAATCTGCATGAAATTAAATCATTTATTAATCTGTTATTATGTAAAAAGAATTTATAAAAACTTATTGCTATTATCTAAATAAATGCTATATATATTGCTTTTCCTTCTACAAAACAGATTTACCAGCTTATTCTCGCATAGTAATCGTTTAAAGTTAAGAAAAATAATAATACTCTTATTCGTGAAAAAAATATCATTAGAATGCATATTAACATAATTGAAAACTATGGAGATTTAAAGTGTCTTCACTTTAACTAAAAAAAATAATTTAAAGCGATAGCAATACATTTAATTGAGTATAATGATATCCCGTCTAAATCTACATAAACGACAACTAGAAACACATTAAAAAAGGTCTTGAAACATGTGTAGAAATCTGAAGAAATCAAATTTGCAGCCATTGCTGATAAATAAATCGATTTTCTAGAGTAATTTTTCTTTCTCTGCCTCTAACAGAAAAAGATCATTAAAAGAAGTTTTTCCGTAATTACTCAGTCGAAAGTAGCTTAAAAAAGAAATAAAATAAGTTCATATCAGTTTTTGAAAAGAAAGCCAAAACCTACAATTGCTCGGCCAAAAAACTACTTTTTTTAATGTTGAGGAAAACTTTTTTTAACGTTTACGGTAGCTATTTCTATTACGGGAAAAACTATTACGTATTTAGCTCTTATTTTTAATCCTACTGATTACATTATTTCTATTATATTTCAAAAATATATTAGAAATACTATTTTTAATAGGTAAGTTAAAGAAAATTTTGAATGTGAAATAAAATATTAAGTTATTAATATTAAACGCTTAAAATAAAATATCTTTACTGAATATATCCTTAATTATATATACATAGTTCAAACCTAGATAGAAAAGAAATCTTAATGTTTTAATCATCCGGACAAAGAAAAGTTTAAAATTTTGAAAATACAACCCTTTTCAGCGTTCACAAAAATTGGTTCAAATAAGAAAAAACTATTCAGCATTTGACTTTTATTTTCAATCCTATTGATTATATTATATTATTTGATAATGTCTAATTTTGAATAAAAGTCTAGAAATTCCAATCTCCCCCTCAAAAAAAATAATAATAACAAAAATGTTAATAAAAACAACCATTTTCATCGTTCACAAAAATTATTTAAAATAAGAAGAAACTATTGCATATTTGATTTTTATTTATATTCCTATTAATTATATTATATTATTTGACGATATATGATTCTTTTTTAAAAATCTTACAATTTCAACTGCCCGGGCGAAAAATAATAATAATAATGCTCACAAACCAACCTATGTGTTTGCAAATATTACTCCAAATAAGAGAAATCTATTACGTATTTGACTTTTATTTTCAAAACTATTTATTATGTTATATAATTTAAAAATGTTTAATTTTGTAAAAACTAATATGAAGTTTCAATCGTCCGGGCAAAAAAACGAAATAAAATAATAATAAAAATGTTGAAAAAGCAAACTTTATCAGCGTTCACATTGGAAGAAACTATTATTTATTTAATTTCATATTTAATCCTCTCGATAATATTCTATTATTGGATTGTGAGAAATTCTATTGATTGTTAGAAACGCAAATGAAATTTATCACTTGTCAATAATATGAATCTGTTAAAAAAAAAAAGGTTTCATTTATTTTGAAAAGAAAGTCTAAAAACTTCAATCGCTCAAGCACACAAAAAAAAATTAAGAAACAGCACTTTTCAGTGTTCACATAATAAGAAAGAAATGCTAATTTGACTTTTACTTTCAATATTATTTATTAAATGGTAATATATACTATTGATGGTAATATATATTATTGATTTTATTTTTAATATTATTTATTAATTAATATTATAAATTAATTATTTTTAATATTATTTTCAAACATGGTTAAAGCACCTAATACGTTATCTGGTACAAGAGACATCAAACAATAAAACGATTTCACTTACAAAAACAATTTTAAGTATTTTAGACTGACGCGCAGAAAAAAATTCTGGTAAAATAACTTCACTTCAAAAGAAAAATAATAATAATAATTTTAGAAATAAAACTAAAATATATGGTATTTTAAATCATTCATTATGTAATTTTTCCACTCGTATGTTAACAATTTACCAGAAATTCTGGTTTTTAAATTTGCAGTTCTTATTATCGCACATTTCGCAAAAACACAAAACTGACAATTAAATTTAACCGAATGAATAGTTTGCATGCCTTGCTCTATGTTATCATGGTAAAATTACCAAATTTTAACACATTTACTACCAAGCAGCATTTTAATAAAACCATATTTTATTGTTAATTTAACCAAAAAATATTATCAAAGTGCTTTAATAAAAATTACTGTGCTTTTTGGTGTTACAATAGAATTATACCATATTCTGGTAGTTTTAACCATATTTTTTTTCTCTGTCTACTTATAAAATGAATTTAATACTTTTATGTTTGAATTTCAATAAACATAAATATACCACCTTGAATTTTTTGTCTTACTCAAAAAAAAAATTTTTTTGAAACTCAATACGGAAAAATAATTTTCTTTCAGATATTTTAAATATCTTACGTCTATACTTGATAATAAAAACTATAAAAAAGCTCTAGTTCATTCTAAAGACGTCAAATCAGGTGTTTTAAAGCTAACTCACTCAAGTCGGTAATTTTGAGGCCTAAATGTCCAAAAAAAGTGTGTGTTTTTTTTCTTCAAATTTTTCCTATTGTTTAGAATGAGTCGCGGTGGCTCAGGGGATAGATCGCTCGTTTTCCAGTGAAGTGAACCGGGTTCGAATCCCAGCAGTAACTGGTCGATACGAATCAGCATCCGGCTTGCACTGACCACAGTGCTGACTTGAAATACCCTCAATGGTAGACGGATCATGGTTTAAAGTCCCTTAACCGTCAGACTAACCGAGGGAGGTTCTCGTGGTCTTCATCTCCATGTAACGCAAATGCGGGTTAGTTCCATCAAAAAGTCCTCCATGAAGGCAAATTTCTCCCAATACTTGAACCAGGAGTTCCCTTGTCTTCTGGATTGTGTTCAAAATTACAAGGCTACGGAGTTGAACATTAGTAGTCGGAAACCCAAAAATTGAATCGGCTGTTCAACAACATTTATAATACAGAATTATAATATTATTTAGAATAAATTTTCCCTTAATATATTAAAAATGGTTAACATATTAAAAATATTTTTTATAAAATATTCAGAACTATATATGGCTATTTCAATGCGATACACAAAAAAATCAAAAGGGGCATAAGTATATAAACATCAAAAGAATATTTCTATCAAAATTATTTCTTCCTAGAATTTCGGTACCTCCAATAGATGCAAAGCTCCAGTAGATTCCTTTAGTACCAGTAGTACATCTAGTAGATTCCAATAGATTCAAAGCTCCAAAATAGCACAAAAACGCCATTTTTCTGATCTCTTAAACCAAAGTATTTCTTAAACCTATTACTAACGGTAATTTCTGTGTACGATTTCGTATTTCGCACAAATAAATCCTACAATAAACCCTATTAAAACGATATCGGCTTCAAAAGGAAATCAATTTTATTGTATTATTGCGATTCATATTGTTTAGTGAATTTGTTAGGTAAAACAAATGTGTTGTTAATTTTAAGAAAAACAATTCTGCTTCATTCAAAGTCATTCAAAATATTAAATATCTTTCTATTTAATAACTGGTAGCCATTAAGTTGCCGAAAAATGGTAAAATTAATTACTTTTTCTCAGAAATTTAATAGAAGGATTCAACTTGTCAAAAATAATATGAAAGATTTATTTTTCATTTTCAACTCAATTTTCTATTTAATTTGCCTAGATAATAGAATATTTAATGATTTAATAAAAATCACAAAATACTAAACGAGGAATTTTAAATTTTTAATTACACATCAAAGCCTCTATTGGGATTTAGAAGCTTTCATTTTCAAATTAAACAACATTTGATTACTTTTACTTGTTTGAGAAGAAAATGAGATAGCAGAGACTCTGTATTTAATTATTATAATTATTAGCGTATAATCTACATCTATGGAATTAAAAAAGCTATTAACTTTGAAACAGGTATAAATCTTTTTTCAGTACTTAATATTTTTTAGCAAAAAAAACAGCATTATTTATAATTAGATAATATATATACATGTGTTAACTGGGTGTTATACTGGGTGACCCAGTATAACACTACTATATGCTTATATAATAGTGTATATAGTGTATATGTTACAGTTAAAGTATATAATGCAGTTATTTCATAGAATACCTAGTTATTCCATGAAATAACAGATCGTGTCCGTTAAAGTGTGTAATATGTTATTAATTCGACACTTTAACTAGTTATTCTATGAAATAACTAGGTAAAGTGCAAAATAAACAATTTATCTAAAAGTGCAAAATAAACAATTTATTTGACGATTAAAGTGCAAAATAAACAATTTATCTAAAATAAAATAACTAGGTATTCTATAAATAAACTAATGATAGACAATTAAAATGAAAAAGAAGTAATTTATCTAATTTATGCAGAGTATAAATGGTATTTATGGAAACGTACCATAAAATCATTTGTTACAACAAGGATTACTAAAATGACTCTTGGAATTACAAAGAACATTATTTCTAAAGCAAAAACATTTTTTGTTGACACACTAGGTTTAACACGAACATTTTTTAAATCCCTGACCAGTACCTAAACTTTGAGCTGTAGCAACCGACCGGTATTTTACACTTTAACGGGCTGCAGATCTTTATTCTATGAAATAACTAGTTAAATCATAAAATAAAAGATAGTTTTACACTTTAACGGACACGATCAGTTATTTCATGGAATAACTAGGTATTCTATAAAATAACGGATTTCATACTTTAACGGTAACATATATACTAGTGTTATATTGGGTGCTATACTGGTTCATTAATAGTGTTATACTGGGTGATTCAGTACAACAGTTGGAAACTTAGAGGGGAAATAAGGCACGTCATAAATATTGAAAACTGTATAGCAGCTCATGATCGGAAATGTCGTTTGGAGAAGGAGTACCAGCTCAGGCGCTCTCCACGTCTTCTGACCAGGGTCAAAATTACGTGGCATTCCCTCCATGACCATTAAAAGATAAATCCCTAAAAATGTTAGGCCATGGATGGGAAATTACGGTGATCAGAAATATCTTGCGCCTCTTTGGGCGCTTCTCCATTATAAACTTCTTCGTCGTGTACCTTTGAACTGGTACTTAAATTTAGCTAAATAATCTTAATTTCATATCAATTCAACATTTTTTAGGAATTTTTGTCAAAAATTGCAATAAAATTGGTTTAGAAATAGCTGTTTTATCCAATGATTTGGCGAACAACTTGGCAAGCTTGACAAGTTGCTACTTTTGCTGCGCAAACTTCGGACAAAATTTTAGAAGCACTTGTGAGTGTGATTGTAAATTTAAAAGCTTAAGTTCATTGCTTTAGTGACGTTTCAGACTAATTATTTCAACTATGTGTGCGTGCGTTAAAGGGTAATTGATGTACATTATTTATATTTAAGTGTTTTTCGAAACTCTTTCTTCAGGCAAAATTTTTAAAAAAGTCAGTTTCAATGTTTTATACTCAAGGTAAAGCTACTACTTAAAATTATAAAATTATAAAGAATTGCGTGAAAATTGTCTATGATTTAAAATGGGCAAACAGCTTAAACATATTAAAATTTAATAAAATCCTAAAAAAATCGCTAATTTGATTAGATTTTCCCAGCTAGATGAAAATCATTTAAACCAATGAATAATTCGTAATTTTTGCTAATTTTCATGAGCTAGAGTAACTTAACAAAGTAAATTACAATCGTTTTCATTTTTGCTAAAATATGGCTTATCTTCATATTGACGTTTTAAGCAATTTTCATTAATTAGCATAGAAAGAGTTGCATAAAGATATTTAACAATTATTCATGGCCTAACAGACGTGAAGAATTGTTAAAAACTCACAACACTTACATAAATATTTATATAACAGTTACATAATTTACTACAGCTATATAATTTACCACGTTACTGCATTTAACGACCGAGCCTTCGAATATAGTCTTAGTAATAATTTATAATAGTTGGTCATTTATTTATAATAATTCTTAACTTCCTTCACTGTTCTCGTAAATTTAAGTTTTACTCTTGATAAGCATTTTTAAACATAATCTTTAACTGTTCTCTTATAGCTTATTTACTTCAGTGATTATGTTATATTTTTATTTTATTTCATTATACACTTTTAAATTCATTTTTGAGTCCTGTATGGTTTATCAAAGGCGACCAAAAAGTTCCAACAAAATTGGTTTTTGTTACTTTCAAAATCAAATTAGGAGTCTGAGGGCCCAAAAAGGAACTTTAATAAAGGACCCATAAATTATAAAATATTTTGGACTTCACGAAAACATTTTTAAAAAAAGCCTTATTCTTTATTTTGTAAATTGATTTGCAAAACGTATTTGAAATTTTAAACGTTCTTGAACAGGCCAAGTGTATCATGCTTAAATTTTAAGCACTTCCATTTTTCATCTGACCTAGTAAATTACTTATTATAGATTTATTGGGTTTTATAATATCCAAATTGTGAAATAACTGTTTTTTTTTTCCTGATTTACAATATTATCCTCCATTGGCATCTGTTGACCCCACACACGCGACTGCGCAAATGATGTTCTTTCTTCGTTTTTTGTATTGCTATTTTGCTTGAGGTTATGTTTGTTGATCCGAGCATAAATCCAATATTACAGTGGTATTCAAACTCATTCCCTCTATTTTACATCGCGTTTGGTAGATTGACTCCATTTTGGCACATTGGCTCCATTTGGCTCCATTTTACTGACTGTGTGGTCAGAGACACCCATGAAAAAAGAATGATTGAAAAAATAAACAATACAATTCCAAGTATTCATTTATTTATGGATAAATATACATGTGCAGGTAGTTAGGTACTTTATTTACGTCGCACTAGAGTTGCACAATTGGATATTGGTGGCGGTTTGAGAAACTTCCCTGAGGATAATCCAAAGACAAACTATCACAATTATGATCTTTTGCAGAGGGTATCTCATTTGTGAGACCATTTCCACAATTTAGGCATAGATCTGAAGGGGAAATTTCTCCAGATCTCTGTACCCATGGTACTACGCAGTGACCGACCACAGGACTTTCATTTCCACACATTTAACGAGAACGTATATCACATATAAACAAAACCCCGGCTCTTCCAGACCGTAGTCTGATTCTCTAACCACTAGGCTACCACGGCCATACAGGTGTAGGATAGTGAGCTCATTACAAATTATGATTTATTGCATATCCTTGTCAAGTTGAAGAACAGATAGTACAAGTAAGAAAAACACATTGCAAAGATACATCTATTGAGCCGTGATGGATCAGGGAATACAGCGTTCGTCTCCCGATGATAAGACCCCGGGATCGAATCCCAGTTGTGGCTGGTTTATACGCATTCTCTCCCGGCTTGCATCGACCACGGTGCTGGCGCAAAATATCCTCAGTGATAGACGAAATCCTCTTGCAGTCGAGCTGACCGCGTGTGGTTTTCGTGGCTATCCTCATCATGTAACGCAAATGCTGGTTAGTTCCAACTGGTTAGTTTGTCCCAATACTTGATCCAGGATTTCCCATGTCGTCTAGGTTGGGTTCAAAATTACAAGGCTACGGAGTTAACCATTGATAGTGGTAAACTCAGACTTGGATCAACTGCTTAACGTTGGTGATAAAATAAAATAAAATAAAATAAAAGACATAAACCTTTACAAATATACATTTTTATAGTTCTTAATGACTAATAGATATCAGCTTATAACTTACATAGAGGGAAAAGCAACTAGCAGATGAAAAACAAAGTGTTTACTCAGTAAAATAGAGGTTATCAAACAACGTTTTTGCGTCATCTCAAATTATACTAGTACTAATAAAATTACCAAATTTTTTGTTAAAATTACCAAATTTTCCACATTTACTACTAAACAACATGGTAACAAAGCGATATTTTACTTTTGATTTTACCGGAGTGCTTCGGTAAAAATTCGAACTACCATATTTAAGTAGTTTTAACCAAATTTTTTTCTCAGTTTATGAAACTGAAAAGTAGCAACTCCAAATTATGATATTTTTAATTATGATATTTTGATTTATATAAACAACTCCAAATTATGATATTTTTATGTTTCTAATAAATAAAAGATTATATGCCTTAATATATTTTATTAACAAATACAGCATAATTAACAGATATTTAATTATATTTCATTAATTACTTCTCTTATTATGTACCAATCTAAATACAAAAAAAGCTTGAAAACTGAAAAACAAAAAACATGTCTGCTTAAAAATCAAATATTGTCGATTTTATATCTATTTACATCTTTCAAGTTTTTTAAACTAGTCGTTTTTCTTCAATTTTTTTCAAGAATTAAGAAATTTAATAAAATAAGTACTGAATTTCACCTATTTTAAGTTTTCCCAGTATGATTAAAATTCCACGAAAATTATAATAATCGTTAAAAGTTCATCAAAACGCTCTTTTATTTTTTTTTTCTATTTCTTTTCTGGAAACTCATTAGAAATATAAGACATTTTAATTAGTTTCACTTTTAATTCCTTGTGGTACGTAAGCTAAATGCTACGATTGTTCATTTTCATTGTCCATTTCCATTGCAAGTTTTCATTGTTTCCTTTGTTAAAATAAAACTACTCTATTTGTCGTAAGAACTATGGGAATTTTATTTGTCGAATGCTATTTTTTGAAGATAAAACAAGGTAAAATTAATAACAAAAGTCTTGTATATCCTTTTTCTAACTAACTTTTAATTTAAATTTATAAATTTTTTTATTAATTGAATATTTATGCGAACGATTTTTGTTTTCATTTAACATAAAATACTTTTATTCATTCATGTTTTTTAAATAAACTAAATCTTTGAAATTATCTAAATAATTATGTACTAGATACAGTGATGTATTTCGTATATTATTATAAAGTATAAGAACTATCACTTTCAAGCTTAAGATAGATTGCTTATTATCTACGTTTTTGAATTTGGCCATAAAACTTACATATTGTAACGAGTCTTCAACTTCACTGTTCATTAATAAAACCAAAATGTATGGTATTTAAACCATTCATTTGATAATTTTTTCCTCTTTTATGACAACAGTTTACCGTAAATTCTGGTTTCCAAAATTATATTTTGGGATCATTGTGAGGGCAAACAGTTTACCACAGTAAAATGGAAAATTAGTAACTTGCATACTTCTTATTATTTATTTTCAACTCTGGTTTAGTTTAAGTTCTTGACAGAAAAGAAAAATAAATCAATATCATTCAATTTAACTTAAAATCATTGCTAGCCATCCAACAGGTGGCACCACCACAACTCATTATCACACATTTACTAATAATTATAAAACTGAAAGGTAAATTTAACCGAATAAATGGTTTTTAGGCCATGCTCTAAAGTATCTGTATTATGATAAAATTGTCTTATGTTACTCAATTATATCTCATTTATAGCCAAATATCTGGTAAAAAAAGCATTAGTATGGTAAAAAAAAAATGCTATATTTTGTTGTTAATTTTACAAAAATCATAACCGGAGCACTTCGGTGAAAATTACTGAGATTTTGTTGTTCTCATACAATCAAAAACACGGTAAATTTTACTATATTCTAGTAGTTATGACTACACTTTTTTTTTCTCAGAGTAGGATAACATACAAGGCACAATAGTGATAATAAGTGATCTCTTTTTTAAGCATGTGTTCGCCAATAAGGAAAAAAGATAATAATATCATTGGTTTTAAAAAGTTGGAAATATTTGTTAAATTTTATCACCTGAAATTTAAAAAGGATTAAACACAGACTCGAAAAGAAACGAGCGAAGAACAGAGAAACAAACACCACAAATAGGATATCTCGAAGTCAAAAATTACTTTTACATCTCTTATTGACTTATAATGTCAATATTACTGTCACATATGTCTTCTAATAATTATAATGTCTACTGAAATTTATATAATATAATGATGTCTTACATTATTATAAAGTATTTAATTTACAATAAGCAAAGATGAAAAATATATATACTGGAATGATGAGAAATATTTCGAGAATCACGCATTATCCATAACCATTGAAATAATTCGAAAAATTTCTTGGAACAACTCTGAAAAAAAGAAAGCTTTTAGTTCAACTTTTAAAACTCTTAATTGCTTAAAGTTAATTTGTTAAATTTCTTTGATTTATTTAGAAAAATTTATAGAACATTTCCTAGAAGAATTCTAAAACGTTCCTGTAAAACATAAGAATAAAAAATAGCTTTAGTACATTCAGAATTTATCTTCTGTGAATGAATTAAAAAATTAGCCTATTTTACCAACAAAAAAGTGAAATATATTACTGCAATAACAAGTTTTGAGATCCATGCATCAACAACCAATTGCATAATTGTGACATTAAGTGACAGGCAACCATAGAGGCTCTGAGGATAACGCGCACGCCTCTCAATGAGGTGACCCGGGTTCGAATCCCAGCAATGGCTGGTCGATACGAATTCCTCTCCCGATTCACACCAACCAAAATTCTGACATAAAATATCCTCAGTAATAGATGGATCATAGGTTAGAATCCTCCTGCCGCCAAGCTACACGTGTTAGGTTTCGGTGATTTTCCTCACCATGCAACGCAAATGAGGGTTAGTCCATCAAAAAGTCCTTCAAAGGCAAATTTTTTCTAATACTTGATCTAGTATTTCTCCTGTTTGCAGGATTGGGTTCAAAATTTCAAGGGTAAGGATTTGAACAGTGAGAGAGACAAAATTGGGCCGGCTGTTCAACAATGGTTATTAAATAAAATAAGTGGTGTGATAGTTTATAGTAAAAATTTGAAAAGGCATGACAAGTCTTCAAAATAACTAAAAAAAAGTCACAGAAAAATCTGTAATATACAGGAAATGTGAAATCTTCAAAATATTTCACGATTTTTGAAAAAATCTCAAGAATTATCGCGTTATTAGAATAAATCATAAGATAATCGTTTGTAATTACAATTAAGTTTTCTACAGGCTTATCTATATTAAAATAAGGCACACATCATTCAAACTTAAAAATATTTTCTATTTTTCACCTTTTTAAAAAAAAATTATATTTGTGAGTGAATACAAAAAAAAGTATCTTTCTTTTCTTCTAAATTTCATTGACGAAGAAGTTTTTAGATGAGGGATTTCTTTCCCAATAGAAAAGAGAGTTGCTTTACCTTTTATTCAGCAATCGCGACAGCCAATTTTAGCTACCTCCAACTCCACTGGAATTTCAACATCCATTGAAGAGACTTTTCAACAATTCTGTTTAAAATATAAGTTCCAAATTTTAGTACGAATTCCACAAAAGAAACATTGCTTAAAAGTTCTACTTTAAAGTTGAAAGCAGTCAGTCACAATCTAAGGCCGAATTACTTTTTCCAGGCCCTCGTATATTTACGAATTAAAATTCTTCTAAAACATATATTTTAGATAAAAAGTTTTAATGTATCAACTTTTAACTTTTTTATTAATTTAAACCTTATATTTCGCATATTTTAAAAATATTTTGCACATTAGAATGCATCAAAGTACATCACAGGATACGGTATAAAAGGAATTTTTATTGAAATCAAATTCAAAACCGTTGGAAAAAAGGATTGTTTGGAAAAGTAAGTTCTTGAGTCTGATTTCGCATTACAAAATACTGACTGAATTTATAACTTAACATATTTTAGCTGATTCTCTCAAATTATGAAGACTACATTTGGAAAATCCGATCATTAGGCCAAAAATTATTCCGAGTGCAAAGTTTATTATTTAACGCATTATAGGTTTTATAAAAACTACATTTATTTTTATTTTTGCAAAATTAAATTAGTCTTTAATAAACTTTATTATTTTTTTCACTAAACATAAGAATTAAGAATCTATCTTAAGTGTCTATCTATCTCAATTATATCATTGCAATTTTTCTTTTCTTTAGCATTTCAATCGCATATTGAGATTTTTTTACTTCAATTGCATATTTTCGTAGATTTTGTAATTCTACTTGTCAGACAAAGTTTCTTTCCTTTTATTGAACAAAACAAAATTATTTTTTTCAGTAAAGATAATTGGTTGGATGGAAACATTTCAGTTAAAGTTCCTATTTTAATTGATTTAACTCAAGCGCATTAACTTTAATTTCAATTCAAGCACATTTTTGAGTTTTTCGAACGTTTAAATTGCATGTTTTCGTAAGTCTTATAATAAAATTTTCATTTGAGATACACAGTTTCTTTGTTTCTTTTCGTTATTAAACAAAAAAGAATTACTTTTTCAATAAAAAGTATCGGTTATCGGACAAGAACATTTCAAGTATTTAACTTTTTTTAATATTGATTTAACCTGCGTTGTTTACAGAAATATTTTTAATAAAAGACTTATAGGTCAATAAAATTTCATATAAGTGTATGTAAAGACATCAGACTACTTTTATTTTATAACCAATAGAACAACCGACCCAATTCTGAGTTTACAACTATCAATGTTCAACTCCGTAGACTCGTAATTTTGAACCCAATCCAGAAGACAAGGGAACCTCTGAATTAAGTTATTGGGAGACATTTGCCTTTATAAGGACTTTTTTGTTGGAACTAAACCACATTTGCGTTACATCGAGAGGAAAACCACGAAAACTTCTAAATATTAGTCTGACGGAAAGGGGTCTCTAACTCATGATCTGCTTACCTCTGAGGATATTTTTCGTCAACATTGCAAACTAGGTGCAGAATTCGTATCAATCAGCTATCGCTGGAATTTGTACCCAGCCACCTCAATTGCAGGCGAGTGCTCTAACCCTTGAGACACCACGGGTATATCTAACTATTCAAAAGTTTATCCAAAAAAGTATATATGTAATCAAAAAATATGAAAACCAACCCAGAAGAATATGCAATCGAATATTTGGGTTTATCGTTATAAGCATGAAGAAAACGTTTTAATTTAACAAAAGTAATCGCAAGTAATAAAATTGACTTACATAAATTTATTGCAAAATTTTCCTAAAAACTCCTTAGCTTAGATAAGCGCTTTAATGTCATACCATTTTTAAGCAATTTGCAAAAGTTTAATAGTATATTTCAAAGGTAACCAAGTCCATAAGCTTAAAACCCAATGTAATTAACATGAAATTAATCAAACATCTTAAGTACAATGTATTGTTAGAAGGCTTTCAATATAACTGCCAATCAAGAATTTTGGGAAAAAATCGCAAGTCACGTAAGGATTTTATTACAGAACTTACTAATAAGCTTTCTCACAAATTAAAAGCCTGGAATAATGTAATAAAGTCAGGAAGGCGGGGTATTCCTAAATATATATTTTTTACTAAACTACTCGTTGAAGCATCGAAATGATTTCCTTCAAAAATGTTCAGTGTTCAACCATCTGTAAAGAAAAACTACGATGCACAAAACAATTCAACTATTAACTGATCTTTAATAGTCTCTTAGAGATCTAAGAGTCAATCTTAACGTCGGGCGTGTGATTTTTTTTATAGTTTATGTCTTGATCCTTTTTCTTCGTTCGATTAAATGCTTCTTTAGAATAAATTCTAAACTGTTGCCACTCCCCAAAGAGAAACTATTCCAGCCGTGAAAAAGAAAATTCATTTTCTTTCAGCAAATGATTTTATTCTGATATGGAAATAAAACTAGAGGGTAATAAAGGACAAAACAAGTTTAAAGAACTCTCATTATATCTTTTAGAAATTTTGGGAAACTGCAGTTTCCAGAATAATCGGAATGGCTCAAAAGTTCGTATACCGTCTAAAACACTAACATTTTAAACAAATAAATAAAACATGCGTATACAAGTAGTAGTCGTAGCATTAGATATATTAGATATATTAAAAATTACAATGTCATTTGAAAAAAAAAATTTTTTTGTTAAATACATAAAATATAGAGTAAAATGTGCAGTAAAAATATTATTCTTAAGAAATTAGTTTTAATTCGCCTGTTCTGCTTTGTAATTTACCGATATCCTGTAAAAAGTGCACCACAAAAATGTAAAAAATTTCATTAGGTAAGTTACGTGTTTAATATTTCACAACATAGTTACATTATTGTAAAGTAGCATATTTTTACCGTTTTATATTTTTAGTGTCTCGCAGTAGTTAGATTGTAAAGACACGGTTCCCGTAGAAAAACAAAGTCAAGCATCACTGGCTGCGGTCAAAAAGGATGATGATAATCAATTCAATTAAAATGAATTAAACTGACCGATAAAATTAGTGAAAATTTACCTAGCACATCATAATACATTCCTGCAGAGCCGTCGTAAACTTGGGCAAACAGGGTATTTGTCAAGAAAACCACGTTTTAAGCAGGAACTGCGTCCCACAGTGGACTAAGACTCGGTTCCTAGTAGATTTCCGAACAAGCATCACTGGCTGCAGTCAGATGACTGGTCAGAGAGCGGGTAGGTGACCACTTTGATCATCCTACGTAGGGACCGATGGTTCGCGGTTTCGATCCTCACTAAACTGGTCTACCGTAACGAGCTCGACATCACGCGCAGGTCATCAGGGTACCATAGAGGGGGATTTTCTCTTTTGCAGAGGATCAAAACTGTGATGGCATGTCTTCGGATCATCCTCACGGATGTTTTCCAATGTGCAGCTCTAGTGAGAGGTAAATAACGTACCTACCTATATTTTTATCATGTTGAAAAGTTGAAAGTTGCAAGTCCAAGATGGTGGGGAAAGGACGATTACTACTCATAATACTCTTCACCAATCATTTGTGAATTTAACCTGAGACTCAAGCTTTAAATAATAACGGAAGATATAATTTTTACTTTTATATATTTCAGAAGAAAGTAAAATAATGAATGCAATAAAATAGCTTTTTAAGAAAAATTAAATTAATTAAACTTAATTAACTATTTTAGTAGTACTTAATAACCAAATTAAATAACTTAATTTACATGACAGAGAATACGTTTTAATTGTTAGCATTTTTTGCATAGAGTAGGATATTTTTATAGGGCATTTCTTCTCATTTTGGCCATGAAGTAAAATCCATTAGACTCAGTAATTAAATATTTAAATCAAATAAAACTTTCTAAGAGGACACTTGAATTGAATTTCTAACCTTTCTCTTGATTTTTCTTTTTAATTAAAAATTCTGAGTAACTCGGGTAAATCCAATTATATTTTAAGAGGAGAATCAAGCTTTGTAAAGATGTACAAACTGAAAACAAAATTACCTAAAAATCTTACATAAGTGATAAAATTGTACCAATTGTACCACATGTTGTCCAATATATTTGACTTTGGTTCTTAAGAAATTAGAGGGATTCTGAAAGAATGGAACCAGTTGCTACAGAGTAATACCTAAATTGAAACCTTACTAATTAACCTAAGTTTTCAGTAAATACAAAATAATAAGGAAAAGGGAAAAAATAATAAGGAAATTCTACGCTTTGTAAAGTTCAATGTGTTTGCCCTCCCCTTCATTCTCATTTCAAATAATTACTTTCATTTTCTTTTCATTTCCTTTTCCCAAACTGGTAATTGAAATATACTTCTTCATCTGCACTACAGCCCAATGCAAGCAAAGGTTGTTTTTTTTTCAAGCAAAGCGGTTCGACACTCCACTACACAAAGAGTGAATACAATTTTCAAAAAAGAAAAGTATGATTGATAAACTTTTTGTATTCTTTAAGAAGAAAGTCATGCACATTATGAATGACCATAAGTTACAACCAGCTAAGACTTAGAATGAAAATATAAGGGATCATGTCGCTCTTCCTTCATTCAAAGAGAATTTAAAATGTTTTACATTTATTGTATGGCAACATGAAAGGAGAGAATAGTTTAAACTATTTCTTTGACACGTTTCTAAACCAAATAACTAAATTTCGGAAGATCTATATTATTTTATTTTAAAACCGGCTTTGAACACCTGATCCGATTCGGAGTTAACAACTATCGATGTTCAACTCCGTAACCTTGTAATTTTGAACCCAATCCGGAAAAAGAATTGTGACAAACTAACCTTCGTGAAGGACTTTTTGATGGAACTAATCCACATTTGCGTTACATGGAGAGGAAAACCACTAACACCTGTCAGTACTGTGTTCGGTGCGAAACGGGAGCTGAATATGTATCAACCAGCCACCGCTGGGATTTGAGCCTGAGTTACCTCATGGGGAATTGAATCTACTATCCCTGAGCCACTGTGACTCGGTTGTTATATTGGAATGAACAGTTCAGTGCGGATGTTTTAATGGACATTGAAATAATATTGCTTCGTTGTAATTGAAAACAGCACTGCATCGATCGTTATAACAGAAGTGACGCTCTAAATTGGCGATACTAAACAATGACTAGACTAAACAATGTCATAGACTAAACAATGAGCCATACAAAGATTAAAGGAGCATATGTCATTTTTTAATCAAATTCCTTTTCTTATTTCGAAAGTATAAAAGAGTTAATTTAATTTTTTACAATTTCTTTAACTGTTACTATTAATTTAATATAATTAGAAATAGGAGCCGATTTCCGATCCGATTTTCCGATTATACATTAGGAATAAGCTCCATTTTCCGATTATACTGCCATATACAGTACTGCCGATTATATATGAATCGTTTATTGCATATGAATCGTTTATTGTTGAAATTAATTATGTTCTTCTAAGTGAAATTTGAGATAACAAGCTCTTGCTAATTTATGAGTTGGAAAACAATTAAAAATAATTCAGTCAAGGGTTAAGATTTTAATGCGATATTATAATTAAAAATTAAACATAGAATTACATCATATTTACAATTAGCCACACGCACTTGCAAATAATTAAGTTTTTTGTCAATAAAATTGTGAATACATATTTGTGTCTGAAATATCTTTAAGCTAAAGGTGAATATGTAAAGATAGTTCATTTATACTTAAAAAATACATATAAAAATTGTGGCTTTTAATTTTCTTGGTGTAAAATTGCTCAAAATAATGTTAATAGAAGCTCAAAGCATGCCAAACTTTTTATCCTCTGATTTTTATAAACTTTTTCTTCAGTACTCTTTCCAAAACAATTTCGAAAAATTGGGTCTATTTTATATCTGAAATAGATATAAGCACTCTAAATGTAATTTATTATTCATTGCTTTCCCAGATATTTTCAAAGTAATAAAAGAAGAACGAGAAATACGAAATTGATTTAAGCCGAAGTCTGACAGACCGCAAGAACGTTCTCAAAAGTTAATGCCTAGATTAAATAGTGATTTATCTTATTTTAGCATTAAATATGTGATCTAGGAAGTATATTTAGAGTAAGATTTGTTCGAGAAAATTTGCACCTGGATTTATATTTTTTCAGCAAAAATAATGTTCATTAGAATAAATTTTCAACTTATTTGTCCTTTCAGAAAAAAAATTTCTCCAGAATAATTAAGAATTTTCAAAAATATTTTTCATTTATAATGATTATGATTTTATTCTGATGTAGAAATAAAATAATAAGCCATATTTTAAGTTCATAAAAAATTTTAAATATTATTTCAGAAATATTGATATAAATCAAAAATAATTTCTAATACTTTCTTGAGCCCACAATCCCGGTTAACGATACTTTTTCAAACAGGGTGTTCCTTTATAACCGCGTTTAATATATATTTTTAAAACTCTGGTCAAAAATGAAGCTAAGAGAAATATACTTATTAAAGGTCATAAAAAGCATTTAAGCGAAGGAAATTGAATATCATTATCTAAACCTGACAAATCATAAACGAGAAAAATGA
The DNA here is from genome assembly GCF_982258835.1 of Parasteatoda tepidariorum. Lineage (NCBI taxonomy): Eukaryota > Metazoa > Arthropoda > Arachnida > Araneae > Theridiidae > Parasteatoda > Parasteatoda tepidariorum. The sequence continues at coordinate 48,622,922 of NC_141765.1, read as the reverse complement.
GATTAAAAACATCATATCCTGCTTGATTGCTAGACAAAACTAAGAGGAATTTGGAGATGATTATTTGAGACGTGGTCTTCAAGTTTCATCCTGTAAGCAAATTTTGACGCTTGTAATGATGCTTCAATTGTTAGATTAAGGTAGCGTTTTCCTATTATCCTTTCTTAAATATTAATTTATGACTTGAAATGTATATATGTATTTTCGTGAATTCGTTTTCAACAAAGGTTTTAAAAATAAACATTAAGGGTGGTGATAACAGTACACCTCGTTTACTTTCAAGCCTCCTTCTCCAAACACCACTGAATAATAATAATTAACTAAAAGCAGATGAGGGGAGAGAGGTCAGAAAGTTCTAATACAGTGAATATTCTGAACTTTCTTTCTTTCTGGGGAGTTTTTTTACCTCGGACATTTCACTTTCTTTAATTTTTTTTCATATTCTACATTAAAGTTCCCCTTTTTTCACTCCTAAACAGCTCCAAATAATAAAATCACCTAGGCATAATTCTTACTAAAAATGATTAAGAGAGGCCAGCCCAGTAACATCAGCTCATCTTGAGGCCCTGGAATTTTGTTGTATTCATATTAATTCTGATTACCTTGTTAACGACATTATTTAACCATCACCTCTTCATAGCGTGTGGAAATTCATTTTACCTTGATTTGGCAATTGTAGTTTTTCGCGTTCTGTTTTTAATCTTTTTTTCTCTCTTGATTAATGCTGTTTTTCTAGTTTTGTTTCCCTCCTTCATTTTTATCAATTTTGTTGACAACTTTACTTTTCATTTTTCAAATCACTTTTGTTTCTTCTCATTCATGTCTAGAAAGTCTTGAAAATGTGCGCCTATTTTTGAGCCCTTAAAACATGTATTTAATGCATGTATTGTGAAACATGTTGACTATATTTGCGTATTTTTGTGTATTATTATTTTATTTTTTTTGCATATTATATAATAATTTTGCATATATTCGAAACGAATAAAGCTTTTAGTCATGCAATATCTTGCCGTTTCAGCTTCTTGGATTCATTTATTTTACATCATCAGGGGTGTTAAATTAATAAAAAGAAAGTTGGAATAGATAGAAAACGAGTTTTGTAAATCAAAAAATTTAAAAAAAAAAAATTTCATTCTTAAGGATTTGTTTACAATTTATGGGGTAAAATCCACCGAACTCTTTCTTTCACAACAGATCTTCATGTTTTAGAAATTTTCACCACAAAATTGTTCTTTACTTTTGTCCATATTAAATTCATGGTAACATAATTGTTGAAAAAGAGAAAATATCAGTGGCTTTACCAGATAAGGTTAAATGGCACGGGTGTTTTGTCATTTTTAAGGTGTTGAATTTTAAATGGTGCCGAGGGTTAGTTAGAAAGCATTTTCCTTTGATTTTTTCCTTTGATTTGAGCATTTTCTTTGTCCATATAAAGTTCATTACAAGTAAAAGAGCAAAAAATTTCAACATTAAATTAATTTTAAAAAACTGGTTTTATTCTTTACATTTTTGTTTATTTTGTAACACGTTTCTAAAAAAATAGTTTTATAAAAGTTTTTAATTCCAGAAACTTATTACTTGTTGTCATATTTTAGTAAAAAAGGTTGTAATTTGTTCTAGTAATTCTGCAGTAAACATACTCTAAACATCTGCAGTTTGCTAAACTTCAAGGAAAATTCTCGAAGTATATGATTGGCAAATTTCTAAAATGATTCAAGGATTCGGTTTGTTACAAATATTTCAGTCCATGTAGTGGGTTTTGTCTTCGCTTGCCACGGCTTTGGTTCGGCTCCCCGCAATAAAGGCTCAAATCTGACTAATCAAATCTGACTTATCTAATCTGACTTGATTTTTCTCTCTATCTATTGATTATGTTACTTTTCTCACTATCTTCAAATAATTAAAAATAATATTTAAAAAAATTCATCTTATTTTTTGTATTCTTAAGATAAACATTATAAGATAAAATAGTTCCTTAAGTTCAAAACTTAGAGCCTAGTCTAGAAAGTTTTTCGTAATTTCCTTTTTCTAAATTTTACTAAATTATAACATTTTCGAAAACAAAATCTGAATTTTTTAAAAATTAACCCTTTTTTCCCTAAAGATTTTTCATATATTTACGTTTTTACACTCATGCTTTTCTCAAACTGATAAAAAAAATTACTGCGAGCACATCTGAATCTAATCTCTTCATTCATTGCAGCAATTCTACTATTTTCGTTTCTACCCGAAACTATGCACACCATTCCAAACAAAAGATATTTAGATATAAAATTTCGATCAAATATTTTACAATTAAAATGTATAAAATAGGTTATTAATTAACAATGTCAAAAACCCTTGCATAGCCAAGAGGCAAAACACAATAAATTCATTACATCTCTGACTGATTTAATTAAGTCATTAAAAGAAGTTTGTAAAACCAAAGATCTATCTACGATCATTCCGTGTTTCTCTCTATTAAGTAATAAAATGAAATGCAGCGGAATCTCCAATTAAATATTAATCATACAGTTAGCTAACTCGAGAAATTAATCATACCATGGAAAAATAATTTATTTCATATCTTACTCTTCAACCCCTATTAAAATAAGTACTTGAGGGGGGTAGAGTTTGAGTGCAAATTAAGCCATCGGAACTTCTCGTTTTAATTAGAAATAAACGGTCGGTTAATTTAGATATTAGGATACAAAATCTAACATTTGGAGTATTTAGTAAAAGAGAGATTGTTGAAGAAGAAAATAACAATCTCATCGTCGAGAATTGCCCGCTGTGAATAATCCTGGATCACTTGTTCTTATAATGAAATTCTCTGAAATGTAAGACTTTCTGTATAATGGGGCTATTTTCACGTTCGTCGAATATGTTACAAAAGCAGTTTAGACTCGCTCAACTAATAACAATAATACATAAAACAAACGAACCATTTCTTTATTAGTAGTTAGTGCGTGTCCAAGTGGACTCAATACAGTAGTTTGGGTCCAGTATTTAGATAATAAATGCCTCTTACTCACATTTAACTTGTTTCGAAGGTGTGTTAGAGTTTTTAATATGATTACAATATTAATACTGAAAAAAATTATATTGGTACTTATCAAAAATAAATTTCAAAAAGACCGAACTCAAATAAGTGTGAAATTATCTTGGTACTTATCAAAAATAAATTTCAAAAAGACAGAACTCAAATAAATGTGAAATTATCTTGATACTTATCAAAAATAAATTTCAAAAAGACAGAACTCAAATAAATGTGAAATTATCTTGGTACTTATCAAAAATAAATTTCAAAAAGACAAAACTCAAATAAATGTAAAATTATAAATTAAATTTAATATAAAATATTTGGTGCACTTTTTTCGATAAATATTGAATAAAGTATACTATTTATGAGTTCAAAGATAATGCATGCGAACATTTGATTTCATTCCTAACTTCAACACGGAGTAACACTTAATATGAATAAGTCTGCAAGCTACCACATAACATAAGTATTGTTTTTCAGTTAATGAGAGCTTTTGAATAGTTGCTTTGATTACTTCTTTTCTGACGTCCTTGTTACGATATTAAGTCATTATACACAGAGAAAAAAATTTTGCAAAAATGACCATAATTTGGTAAAGATATTTCTGATTAAAAACATAAGAATTCTGATAATAAACATCAAAATTTACGGTATTTAAATCATTTGTTTGATTTTTTTTCATTATGGCCAAGGTTTATTGGAAAATCTGGTTTTCAAAATTGTGGTTCTTATTACTTACACATTTAACTATACATACTTACACATATAACTGTAACTATACAACCCTAAAAAGCAAATCTAACAGAAAAAATGGCTATCACGCCTAGCTCTACAGAATTACGATAAAACTACAGACTATTCCTTGAGAACGTATCATTCACAGAACATTTTACAATTTAATCTGTAATTTTAAGTCTTCCATGGCAATATTTATTTTTTTTACTTAATAGAATGATACTAGACTATAAAATTCGTCTACCGTACTTTCCAATAAAGTCAATTTTATTTGCGTAACTATGCTTAATAATGGGCAAAAAAGTATCGTTTTTAATCCCGATACATTCCGCAGCTCTGTTTCAAAACAGATTAAAACTAATAAATATTATTTCCCCAAATAATAATTGTACAATCATGGGGTTTTGCTTCGAATTGTATCTGAAAATCAGTTTGTAAAAGTAATTAATTAATAAGTAGGGGATAGTCGGGTAGCCCCGCACACTTAAGGAGTATTGCTTATATTTCGGTATAATATTGAGTAATAATCAATATTTCTGTATGTTTCTATTGTTTTACCATCTAATTAAATAATGCAAAAAGAATAAACCAAAAAAGAATAGCTTAACTTAAGAAAATAGAAATTTAAAAAAACATGTTTTTCAGCTCTTTTCAAAATGTGCCGGGTAGCCCCGCCCAGTTACAAAAATCATGTTTTTTGACTGTTTTTTCAGGTGTAAATGAAAGTGACCAATGTATTGACAATAGATAAACCTCATTTATCATTTTTATCACAAAATTATTTTATTTACTGCATATTTATATACTTTTAGTGAATTCTAGCTTTTAATAACAATCATTTAATAACAACAATATTTGTTGTTAAAAATGCATATAACATTCAAATTTGAAGCAATAAAATAATAATCTTTGCAACCGTACATTTATCGACGAAATGAAATTGGGCGGTGATACCCGACATTCATGTGAGCGGAGCTACCCGAAATCCAATTGTTTTGTAAATTTGTAATTACTTGAACAATTTTTCACATATAAACTTCTTTCTTCGTGCAAATTAAACTTAAGACTGTACTTTAATGCTGTATGTATAGAAAAAATTATTTTTTTAGTATTAAAATGAAGTTTAATCGAAACATTCAACCAATTTTTCTTAATTTCATGACTACTGTATTCAGCATATTTTCAAAACTATTATTTACCATGTTAAAAGCTGCATAAATACTTGAAACTTTGAAAATAATCTTTTTTTAATATAACAATTAATGTCCGATGGCCCATTGACTTGAAAAATATTCTATACATATGAAATTGACTGTGGGCAGAGGTACCCGCTGGGCGGGGCTACCCGACTCTCCCCTAAAAATAAAAAGAAATAAAATTGTAATTCGCTCAGTTAATTTAACATTTATTTCTCTTAAAAAAATTGCATAAGTGATCGACATTGTTTCAACAATAGATTACACTGAAGAACACATTTTTTTTTCTGTAGCAGGAAATTTTTTAACAGATCTTATATATTTTTGCATCGCTGATTTCAAATCAGCAATTGGTTTCTCCCTATAAGCTCCAGGTTTTTTAAATGACATTTTCGGTTTTTCTTAAACGAAATGTACAAGTTTAAAAGCGTTATACATAACAGAAACACAAATTTTGCGACAAACTTCTGGAGAGTTAGGACACATCATCAGAATCGAAATTGCATAGGAACTGCATTGGAATCGGAATTAAAATTGCATATGAACTATTGCATTGAATTGCAAAGGTCCGAAAAGTCGTTATATGCCTCTAAGGGTGCTTCCTTACAATGACTTGTTTCTTCGTGCACTTCTCAAATTATAATAAAGAAGCGTTTATGCTTCTTTACATTTACATTGCGCTGCATTTCCGGAATGGGTTCCTATGCAGTTTTAATCCTGATGACGTGCCCTAGCTCTTCAAGAACTTTGTCGCAACTTTTTTCCCTAACCCCCTGTAATAAATAGCGTCTATGAAATTGTACATTTAGACAGAAAACAGACTAAAAATTTCATTTCGAAACTAATCTATCGCTTTAGAAGCAAAATTAATTTCAGATTTGAAATCCCCATACCCGAATCAGACAAGATCAAGTATTTGCATGAATACAACAAACAATTCTTTCACCAGTCTAAGGGTTTTGTTTCGAATTCTATTTTGCATCAGTTTGTAAAAAATAAATAAAAGGAGAAAGAAATTGAAATTTGTTAGTTAATTTAACATTCGCTTCTCTTAAAAAAATTGTCTAGGTGGTCTACATAGTGTCAATATTAGATTATTTGTATAACATAAGACACTTTATGGAAATTCCAATAAGAACAAAATCAGATTCTATATCTTTAATTTATTTTCGTGTGCACCCCTCTCCTTTGATTTTCCTTTTAATATTATATTTTAAATTTATATGTTCGATTTATGCATTCATTTTCGCTATAATATTTGCTAAAACTTCCTAATCCTTAACATATCCAAAATTTTCTATAGTACATTCATATTCATGCCCTTTTCTTTCTATTTAGAAATATTTTAAAGAAGATATATTTATTCAGGAATTTTATTCAATTCCAACAAGCAACATGTTATTGAAGATACTTCTCAGGCTTGAAAACTCATTTCAAAAATTTATAGGAACCTGAAATAAACGGGATCTTTTCAAATACTGTTTGAATACGAGTAATAAGACATACGGATTTTCGAAAACTGATTTAATAAGTAAATTTATGTATGAGAAAGTCAAATATGTGCATAATTTATTTGCATATATATGATGCATACATTTATTATTGAGGGCAATAAAGAATTTAAAAATCAAATTAATTGGGCAAAGGGAATTAGACGTTTATTATTAGACGTTTATTATATTAAAAGACGTTTAATGCATTGCTTGAATTTAAAAATATGTTATGTGAGTCTCTGTTGCGTTTAAAATGTAACCAAGCAATTAATATGGTAACCAGCGTTGATTCTGATATAAATACCAAAATTTATACCATTGTCTTTCATTATTTAATTATTTGATATTGTTTGTTAAAACCTTACTTTATATCGAGCAAATTTGATCCATTTTTAATAAAGCATTAAATTGAAACGTTTCTTTCGCTCAAGCTTTATCATAATCTTTTCTATTTAATTATTAGAAATTGCTTGAAAAACCTTACTTTATATGGAACAAATTTGCTGCGAACTTAATAAGGCATAAATTGAAATACTTTTCCGTTCAAGTTTTATCATAATCTTTCTTATTTAATTATTAGAAATTGTTTGAAAAACCTTACTTTGTATGGAACAGATTTGTTGAAACCTTAATAAAGTATTAAATTGAACCATGTTTCCGTTTAAGTTTTATCATAATATTTTATTATTTAATCATTAAAAATTGTTGGAAAAACAAAATCTTACTTTATGTGGAACAAATTCGCTGAAACCTTAATAAGATATTAAAAATCATGTCTCCTTTTACGTTATATCATTATCCTTAATTATTTAACCATTAAAAATTATTTGGTGAAAACTTTCCTCGCTAATCTATACAGAATATTCCAGATAACACATAGCGGATTTGAAGCATCATACACTTCCAGAAAAAATGGTTGAACCCAAATATCGGTATCTCGAACCATTATTTGTAGCCAATTTACGGAAATCCTACTAAGATATTAAATTGTACCATGTTATCATTCAATTTATATCATAATATCGTGTTATCAAGATCTGGAATGATTACTAATTTGAACGATAATATGGTTTAATTTCACACCATATTAACGCTTCAGCAGATTTGAAGTTTTACGATATAGGTATACTGCAACACGTTCCAAAATTTTTAATTGTATACTGGAACAAATAAAAACTTATTTCTTATTGACAAGTATCATTTTCAGAACATCTTTCTTTAAAGTATATTTGATGAAACAAATATGCATTCTAAATTACGTTTCACATGTTTTTACTATCAAACGCATCAAAGAAATCCTTTCAACTACAAATTAAACTTTTTTTAGAGAGAGAGTGTGATAAAATGATTTTAAACGAAGTTCATTTTCCATTCTTTATTTTTCTCTTTTTTGAGTATTAATACTTTATTAAAATATAAAAATGATTTCCAAAAAATCCTAAATTCTATGGTTAGTTGTTATTTTAATTCAAATTTCAGTAAGGGATGAAAATTCATTTCTTATTAACTAAGGGCAAATGGGATAGCTGGAAAAAAAGTAAAAATTAAGTGTATTCTAAATTATTTTTTTAAATGCAATTAGTTTTCTGTAACAGATTAAATTTTGTTTATTAAGATTATAAATAAGTATTCCTTAAAATTGAAAATCTCTTAGATATTAGAGTGCATAAAATAATGGAACAAAAATTTTTGAAGGAGTTTCAGCTACCAATACGAATTTACCATCCAAGAATCTTAAAGTTACAATTCTCTTTTTGAAGAACATATAATTTTCAAAATCATTTCATCTCTATCTTAAAAACTATTCATCCTATTTCTGTCTTATGTGTTTATGGGATTAGACATAATCTAATTCAATAGCCATGAGTGTAAAATAATAGTTTTTCGAGAACTTTGTTTTTCAATTATTTATATATGTCTAAATGATGATTTTTGTTTTTGCTTAAAGCGTAAACTATTAAAGCTTATGCAAAATTCAAAATTAGAAAGACGAAAAAATTCTATGCTAAATTGTTGGGACAGATTATACCGCCATTACTGCTCTTAATATGTATACATTTCAGAATACTTGTCAGAAGTTCAAAGGAAATCAATATTTAAACTAGGAGAAAACAAAAGCGCTATCGAAATCTCAGGAATCAGTAGCGAGGAAGGGAAAAATGGAAACATTAAAAACCAGTTTGATTACCTGATAAAATTTGGAAGGGATTTTAAAAATTACTTTTCAGTTAATTTTCTGTTTACTCCAGCAATCAAACAGGTTTTGATGTTTTTAATCCCACTTTCCTCTCAAGTGATTCTGTAGGCATTACAACGCACACCCAAAAATGCGAATTTTGTGACGCCTTGTCTTTAAGATTTTAGATATACTGGCAAACCAAAATATTCTTCTTTTTTTTTGCATTGTTGACGATCGCAAAATTTTTCTTAGTAATTTTGATTTCTTATAAATAGATTTTTTTTTTACTTAACTCCATCTTTATTAAATCTTCACCTGTAATATTTTTATTTTATCCGGCTTAAATAGAGAGAGATTTTGAATATTGTTTTAGTATCCCGCTAACCGTAATAAAGTTTGACAGTGTATACATGAAAATGTATGTATAGTAATCAGTGAACTGACCTCCTGACAGAAAGGTCCCAGGTTCAAATCCCAGTCAGAGGCATGCATGTTCTTTCTTTCTCTCTATGTACTATCTGTCTTTCTCTGTGAGGGAGCAACGTTTGCTCACCTAATATGGTGTCCCTGAAATAATGGTCAACATATCTGCCCTTTTGATACTCGAATGACGAATGTCAATAATACGGGTAGGCATTAGGAAAAAAAAGTTTACTCCGAGCTGTTTAATCACTTGCAAAATGATAAATTACTCACAATTTAAACGTTTAACGTTAATTCATTTTAAAGCCTGTTCTTTTAAAATGCATCATGGTGTGTTATTCTAACATAATGATTATTTGCTCTGCCCTGATTATTATTTATTACTTTACTAACTTCAAATATCAAAACAAAACGAAACTCATTAAATAAAATTAGTTTACATATTTATTTAAAAACTATTCGATCTCATTATATTCTACCTTAAATTGCCATATGATAAATGTTCAAACTCATTTATAAAATTCCATTGAATACTTAAGTAAATTTATTCGGAATACGTTATTATTTTCCAATATCATTATATAAAAGTAAGGCGAACTTTCAGTGTCTTATAGAAATATTTCAAGAAGGTTCTTTAATAAATTAATTTGTAATATTAGCTCCCTGTTTATTCACAATTGTGATAAATAACTTGCTGTACAAACTTTAAGCATTAATTTGAAAAACCTATTCTTTCTAAATTATTGAAAGCAGAACTTTGACAGGATAAAGTTTTAAAGTGCTCGTTTTAATACTAAAGTAGGCTTTACACTATAAGAATAGAAGAGAATTACAATAAACGCCAAAACCTACCCTCGAATGATTAAAAGAGTTAAAATGGAATAGAAATTCAGTGAAAATATTCATTTGAATTATTCACGTGAAAATATTCATATTCATTGAAAATATTCATTTATATCAGCAAAAAGCCATCTGTAATTGTATATAACTAACTGTATAAGTAATCAACACATTTCGAATCCTAGAAAAATTAGCTAAAACTCCTCGGATAGTATTTACACTATTGTATTTTATATTGAAGTTAATTATTATGGTTGCATTTCAATTTAAAGTAGTTTTAGTCCATAAAATTACCAACGATTAGAAAAATCAGTGGAAAAACAGAAGGAAATATCAAGTGCATTAAGCTAAGTGTTTGATTTAAACAAGCTTCCAAGATTCGTTTCAGAGTTCTTCAACAAGTGGAGCTGCTAACCATAAAAACTCAGAAGCAATTTTCTACTGAAAGTCAAACCATTCTAATTGTAATATTTGCGCGGGCATCTGTTAATTTCGCTCTCAGGCTGCTTTCATACTGTTACTACTAATGAGGGTTATTCTGGCAACATTGTTTCAGAGTTTTCTCAAATATTAGCGCCAGGCCGGGATAACCAGGCCAGCCTATCATGGAATCCCAATGTATTAAATGGTGACTCTAGCAAGTTAAATCAGGCAGGGACACAAAGTCCTCCAAGTTCCCATAACAAATCATTACCTCTGGAGGTACTGATCCAGGAGTTCTCTTGACTTCAGAATTAGGTTCAAAATTACAAGGCTACGGAGTTGAACATTGGTAGTCGTAAATTCAAATTTTGGTCTGCTGTTTAACGACGGTTATAAAATAAAATTCATCTGTTGACGTACTTTAACACTAATTTTTAAACTTGGGGAGAACAAAATATCCCGTTTCCTAATCGGAACGCAGCAAGTATTCTCACCGACTTTCGTTTGTCTTCAACTAATTTTTCTTAAACATTGAACATTTTTGAGACCCTCGATTTATAAGTTTAAGTCAGCCGTATTTGGAATATCAATGTTAAATTCACCCACATAATTTTATTACTTTTTCGATTTTGAATTAATAATTAATTAAAAATACAATTCTCGAAATAATATTATATTTTGAGACCCTCGGTACATAAGTTTAACTGTAGAAACACTGAAACTTAGTATATACCTATATCACCCAAAAGCAGTCAAAATGACTGCATTGTGAAAGAATAACTAATGTGTAAAGAAATTTGTTTAAAATGAATTTTTTTATATTATTTACAGTTATATAACAAGTTATTAGTAAATATTAACAATTTAAAAAAATTATAAGTTGTACAAAAAGTCACATAATTCTAAGAAATTGTGTCATTATATACATCATTGTTTTTCTAATAGGAATAATAGCTTTTCTAATAGTGTTAAGCCAGCCATGTTTAGAATATCAATATCAAATTCGCATACATAATTTAATTACATTATCGATTTTGGATTATGAACTAATAAAGTATATTATTCTCGAAATAATATTATAATTTTGCTCACCAATAAAAAAAATTATGTGTTTTTTTTTTTTTTTTTGAAGCATTAATAATTTAGAAAAGGTATCCATTTTATAAATTTACAAAGGAAGTAAACAGTGTAAAAAAATTTGAATTTAAAAATGTAATAATAACCTGATGATAAAAGGATTTTTTTGTCGGGATAAGTTTATAGCTCACAAGAGAATTAAAACATTATCTGAGTTTATTTTTGTTAAGCGTTACATTTAAAAACGAAAAATTTAAAATATTCTTTAAACTTGTTCATTCCATGAAAACTTTTGATTCACTTCAAATGTATATTCGATTGTGGGAAATCAACACATCTTTCTAACTTGATTTTTTTAAAGGTATATAAGAGATTATTTTCTGACTTAACAAATTGCTCTGAGAAAATTCTAATTTAGAGTTCGTATTTTTAATAGGGAAGGGACAAGCAACGCAACTACTCAAAAGTTTGGTTAAACTTTAAATTTTTTCATCCAGCAAAGTTATAAGACGATACTTTCATAAGATATTGTTATAAGAAGATAAAAAGTTATGGAAGATATTTTATAACCGTCGTTGAACAGCCAACCCAGTTATGGGTTTACGACTACCAATGTTCAACTCCGTATCCTTGTAATTTTGATCCAAGAAGACAAGAGAGCTCCAGGATCAATACCCCAGAAATATTGATTTGTTATGAGAACTTGGAGGACTTTGTGACCCAAACTGATTTAACGTGCGCCAGTCACCATTTAATACACGGGACTCTTCAGCCGACTGGATTCGAACCCCCGTTCTCACAAACACGAGTCCAACGCCCTACCAACCAGGCTATCCCGGCCCCTATAAGAAGACACTGGGTGTTTTAAGAAACCACGCTTAAAATATATTTTCAGAATAACTGTTTAAAGTAAAGTTAAAAAATATGCAACACCAGAGGGGTCGTAAAATAATACTTAAGCAATGAAAAGAGAATAACGTTTTCAAAATCTGACGTCTCATTATTGAGAAAGGTGGAATTAAGAACTCCAAAATCTGCTTGATTGTCCGTGGAAGCAGAAAATATTTAAAAACATGACTATTAGAAACACATTCGAGCTGGAACTTATAATTAAACAGTTTTTTTGAAGTCTCAATTCTATGTCCCCTTACAGTTTTTCGTATTTTCCCTTTCTTAATATTAATTTGCTACCTCCTACGACTTTTTTTTTACTTTATTCTAGATGAGAGTTATATATATATATATATATATATATATATATATATATATATATATATATATATATATATATATATATATATATATATATATATATATATATATATATGTAATGAGGTTTATCATAACGTAACCCTTATATCAAGACCCTTATACCAAGAGCACTTATAGCAGGTCGCAGATAGTAAAAACAGACAAGTAAATAAACAAATCACTTCGTTTAAAAGTGCGTATTTATTCCATATATGATGAAATAATACACATTAGAAATAAATTTTATACTTATTGAGTCCAATCTTAAGTAATTTTTGTACAATTCAGTAAATGGTGATTCTTTAAAAAGAAAGTAATTTAACAGTAAATTAAAAATAAAGAATTGGACGCTCACTGAAGTAATTCGGAAATAAGTGGAGTTTAACCCTTTGATGGAAGGAGAACTGTACTACTTATTTTAGGTTCTAATAAAAACGATTAAAATTGTGATAGTTTTTTTTCTCTTAAACAACTCAGTTTTAAATCAACCACTTTAAATTTTAAATATTTATAAAAATAATCTAAATCGTTTCAGCTAGAACTTGCATTGTATAACCACAATTCTTGTGACTTTTCGGGACTAAGTTTATGAATTAAAATTTTCTGCCCCGACCCCGCAAGAGACAGAATACATTCATGCGGAACGAATAAACATATGGAAATGAAAGTTTTAATCTAAGGAAAAAGAAAATCTGCTAAAAATTGAAAATAGCAGCTTTTGCTTGAAGATCGCTTGTTTTGCAAATTTTAATTCAAAAAAAAGTTTAAAAATAACATTTAAGATTTTAAATAAATATAAACCTAAAAGTGAACTGGATGTTTCAACATTTGGATTATTTAGATGTAAAATAGAATAGAAATAAATCGAATATAAATCATTCAAATCGTGCTGTTCAAGTTCGTTAGATCAAGAGTGTTTTATGGTAATTCATTTTAATCACTGTATAATCATTTTAAGCTATTTGTTACTACGTTTCAGTACTAAACATTCATTGATAAAATATTATTGATAAAATATTACTGATAATGATTCAGCTTTATGTAGCAAATTGTTAAAGATCTCTTTAGTTACCTAAACATTTTACAAATCATCATAGCTTATTGTGAAAAATTTCTTTTCTTATTACTCAAAATAATACTATTCAAATAAGCATCGTTTGATTAATTTAAAAAAATGGTTTTGAAGCAGAACAAGTGAAAACTATTTCGCTCCCAAACTAAACTTTTTCCAAAGATTTTAAGATACTGATATAAGATGATGTAATATTTTTTATATTTTTTTAATCGGGAGTATTTGTATACATCTGTATTTTCATTCTCCTTAGATGGTTTCAGTTTTTTTCTCACTGCATCAAAGAAAAATTATTCCTCATTGATAGAGAGGCACAGAGCAATAGTGAAACACTTTTCAAATATGAGATACTTAGGTTCAAAATCTACAATAGTCTGATTATTCATTTTTATCGCTTCCTAATTATTTTATTTCCGGGCTGATTCATCACGAATTTTACTTTTGTTCCAAAGAAATAAGTTCTCTTGCGTTTAATTTATTCATTCTGGATAACAAGTCTATATAGATCACGCAACGTATGCTTTTTATTAAGAATAGTAAAGAATTTACAAATAATAATAAAAAAATAATTATAAAAAATAATTATAATAATGATTAAATAGGTTTCAAATCGGTGATCTTGCTGACAGAAGTTACTGACTTCGTTGTTTACGATACCATCGTTTAAGCGGCTTTATGTTAAATTACATACACAATAACACATTTTATAATCTGCATAAACGTCAAAAGTTTTCCTATGTATGATGTCCATCAATTTATTATTTTACTTGATATTTTTAGAACAGAAAAAAATTTTGTTTTTTTAGAGTGCCTCTTTTCCATCTTTATAAAAGAAATACTAAATCAAATATAAAATAGTTTCTGAAAAATCTTTTCATGCTACATAAGAAATAAAAAAGAATAGAAAGAAACTTCGATCTACACTTTAAGTGAAAGAAAAGGTCTCAAAACCTAACAACAGTTCGAAGGTTTTGGAACATTTAAATTCATTCATGTTTCCTCGAAATCAGGAATATTTTTTGAATTACAAATAAATAAAACATAGGGTTTATTTTTAAAACAGATTTCATTTTATTGACACTTAATAAAAAGGATTGCAAACATTTTAACAGTTCTTAGATTCTTTAAAATATTCAAAACCTAACTTTTCTTTTTCCTTTTTTTTTATGAAATAAAATAGGAAAATTACTTTCCAAGGAAAAACCTCAAATATTATATAAAGCTTTATTTGCGCCATCTATACTTGAATTCTCGAACTATATGTAGTACCAAACGTAGCTTTTCAATTTAACATTACGTTATTTAATTTAATATTATATTTTTCTGGAATTTAATGAGATCTAGTGTTCTAATGAACTCATTATTGACAATCATATTTGAGCTAAAAAATGTTTGCTAATTTTTGTTAATCATCTCAAAACTTATTTTATGTTTATAACTTCCAAATTTAGGTATTGTAAATGGTTTAAGTTTATAACGATTACTTTAATAATTACTAATAATTATAACTAATAATAATTATACTAATAATAATTACTTTAATAATTATTTAATAATTACTTTAATGAAATAGTTGCAATAAAGTTTTACATAGTTGTTTTTATGAAATATTCATTTAAAAAAAAAGCTCTTTTGAAATTTGATATTAATTCCATTTCTGTATTTCAATCAAGAATCTTTTTTTTAAAAATTCCAATTTTTTTAAATCAAGAAACAAACTTGCTGAAGTTTTGTTTTGCCGAACTTATACAGATCATGGTTTTTTTATTTTCCTATCGCTGGGAAATTTTAACGACAATGTATTATTAATTAAGTTAATACAATTATAATAGTGTCGCTAATTAAAATTTAACCATATAGTCATTACGTCTGTTAGCTCAAAACTTAACTTACTTATTCTATATTAATATTTCATTATTTAAAGTTTGTAAGAAGAAAATAAATTTCAAAAATTAGATATATCTGTAAATTTTTATTAATATTATTTCGGAATTAAGTACCGTCATTACAAATGTTTCGTAGATAATAATTGAAAAAAAAATTCGGCTTCTTATAGAACCTAAAACATCTTTGCAAAATTGTTTTAAGGCAAAATTCCTTCCTCAAAATTTGCAAAATTCCTTCCTCAAGAGGAATAATAAAACAATGAATATTGTTAACAAAACATAATTTTTAAGAGATTGTTTATTATTTATTTTTATACAGAATGTAATAACTTAATTAACTTAAAAAGTTTTTTTGAAATGCATTATACCTAAGTTAACTAAATTTTTGGGGTATGTATTAGCATGCAGTAGAGGAAAAAAATCCTTTTTAAAATAAGGAAAATCGGTACAAGGTACTACAAAAGTGCTGCACTTTAGACCATTATATGGTGTTCGTTGAACCATTAAATGTTACACCTTGGAGATTTTGATTTCTTGTCTTCAAAGTTTTTCAACTGAAGCTGGATAATCTTGCAATAAAAACGAATTTTGAATGAAGCTTTCTAGTTGCTTGCATGAACAACTCATATATACAGGACTCTTCTAACTACTGTCAGCGGATCAAAACTGGCCCGCCAGCATCACCAATCCAAACCGAGATTTGACATACTAGATATCTGATCTTGATTATTTTACAAACTTATAGTATTATATTTTTTGCAAACTTATATTATTTTACAAACTTATAGGTAAAACAAAACACAATAACTGTGATACATAGTTAAATTGAACAGATTAAATGCAATTAATGACGCGAAATTGCCCAAAAAACGTACAATTAATAATGTATGCTCTCGCCATATATATCTCCCTCACTACCTCTATGCAGTTTTAAACAACAATATGTTAGTGTCATGAGCTAGTTATTGTAAACATAAGTCAAGATAGTGAAAAAATGGTTAAAATGTTCAATCAGGGGTAAGCAAGAAAATGAATATTTTAAGCAATGGCTTGACCATTGTTTAAAATAGCTTCCAAACAGTGTAAAATTAGAAATTTTTTATACAATTTAAAAAAGTGATAGATTGTTGTTCCCCCTAAATAACGCCTTTTCAGCTTAAGTTTTTTCGCTTAAAACTTAGTAAAAAACCCTTAGACTAAAAAATTTAAGCACCCCTGATTTTAGCAATATCATTTAATACCATATTCTACATTTTCATAAGAATAAATAAAAGTTTAACTAATATCAAAAACACTTAAAATATGAATTATGAGCTTTATTATTTTAAACCATTTAGCAATTTTTGTAAATCTAATGACAATTTGTTACTGCGTTTAAATATTTCATTGTACAATTCAGTAACGTAACATAAAAGCAAGACAACACTGACACTGGTTCAAGGAACAACACGCACGCACTTTTCTTGATTTGTTTGCCCAAACCAAAAAAAAAAATTTCCAAAAAAACAGGGGATATTTTATCTTATGGAGAAGGATATTTTGGTACCTACCCACCTTAATTTCAGTTTGTTTTCAAATGCAAATATTTTTTTCTAACACTATAAGGTTTAAACTTCCGATCAAATTATTTGGAAATACTCAGCAACTGGAAAATCAAAAAAGTTTCCTTTGCTTAGGTCTGTAAATCTTAAAATATAGCGCAACACAACAGATACTATCTGTTGTTTTAAGTATCAACTACATTCACTGATTGCAAAATTTCTCCTGTATGGGAGGAAAATATTTATACTGTTCCAAAGTAGATGCGATCCAAGACACTCCCCTAATTGTATGAGATTAAAAGTTATTTCATGACTTAATTTTAAATACTTTAAGATTAATTTTTGGAAAATACTAAAAAATATGTCATTGGCTTTGTATATTAAACTAAAAAATCATTGGCTTTATGTACAATAATAAAAAAAAATTATTTTTAACTAAAATAAACCAATACAAAACTATCAATATAAAATTAATTGCTTTGATTTGAGGAAAACTTCAGCACTTTAGAATTTCTATTATTGAATTCACATTTTGACAACAGTAAAATTTCTTGTTGGATTTATAGCCGGAAGGAGATCGAAATTTCGTTTGACGATAAAATAGAAATAAATTTCACAGCATTTAAGAAACAATCCCATTTAATTCATTAAGATGCGATAGTCGTTCTCTCATTCAAAAATTTATAATTTTTCTCAGCATATTTTAAGTTATTTATCAAATCTAAGTCTTTCCATCATCAGTAAATTAAAGAAATTCTTTTTTCCGGTAAATAGTAATTGTTATTCAAAAGCGTTAATCGAAATCGTTCTGCAAATTGCCATATTGTATCGTTTTCATATTTAGCACAGAGATGCACTAACTGTTTTTGGACAAATTCAACCCCACATTTGCAACTGATATGAACTCTAAAATGCTTTAAAAAATAGCATATTGTTCAATCAAAGACTTTATTTCAACTTACGAGAGAGCATTCAAGAAGCAGTTTTAAAAATCGTGTAGGGGAGAGGGGGGCACATGTGAACAAATTTTTTCATTTCTTCATTTTTCAAAAAATATCATAAATTTCTCACAGTAAAGAAGTCCATATGCTTAAATAGTCTTTTCTTTGTCTTATGTAATTTTTTGAGATTTTTCAATAAAATATTTCTTTACTTTATGATATTTTAAAAAAATGACTTCAATTGTTCACATGTGCCCCGATTGGGGGCACATGTGAACATGCCTGGGGCACATATGAACAAGATTAAAAACACAAAGCAATCATCATATTTCGAGGAAAAAAATCTTTAATATGACAGATATAGATACGTATTATACTGAAGGGGTACTGAAGCTTACTATGTGAATTTAAACTGTACAACAGTACTGTCAATAAGAAAATAATTTTTCAGCTGTACAATAATTTTTTCACTGTTGGGTTTTTCGCAACTTCATGTTCCTCAGGAGTTGTAATGGGCCTTTTTCTTTCCTCTCTGATACTCTTTCGTGCTTTTTTTCATTTTTCTATCTTTTCATCTGTAGTTTAGCAATTCTATCTTTCTCAGGTGTATCAGTTAGTATGCGTGATGCGCGATCAACCATTTAATAATAAATAAATAAAAATTTTAAAGAAAAAATTAATAAATTAATAAATTAATTATGGAAAATTAAATAATAATAATTTTAAATGCATACATATTTTTTAAACTTATAATATCATGAGGATAATAATCTTAATACTATGTAGGGGCACATGTGAACTGTTCACTTTTGCCCCAGATGATTTGTTCACAAGTGCCCCATCATCCTTCTCAAACCTTACTTGAAAAATAAAGAATTTTTAATTGAGTAAAAAAAAAAAAATAGTTGTCATAAACTTACCTGAATGTTCCTATAATGGTCTGCAATAGTTAGTTTTAGTTCATTAGTTGATTTATACTATGCTTTCACTTGAAGAAGCTAGTGATTATAATATATACAACACCAGCTGATACAAAGAAATTGTCAGAATAGAACAACAAAATGTCTCATTGTTCTGAAAGTTTCGCAGAGAGGTAGGACTAGTACTGTCATCAATTGAAAATTTTTTAAGATTTTTTATTTCAAATCATATTGGTAAAACATACCATGTTCATATGTGCCCCCTGTTCACAAGTGCCCCCCTCTCCCCTATCTTGTAAATCGTAACAGCATTTAGAATACTTTTAGAGAAAAAAATATCCTTTTTCTATAGAGAATTTTTATTTTTACACTTTTGAGAACTGAAAATCAATAAATGAAGTCAGCACATTATTCTTGTTTCTTCTTCATTCGTCAAATATAATTTTTAAAGCACACATCAACACAGCGTATTTTAAATTAACTATTAAATATAATCCTTTCACTTTGTCAATAAATTGAATAAATTCTTCCCTTTTCCAGAAAAGATCATTAAACACGTTCAAAAGAGTCAAAAATCAAAAGAGTTAGTCAAAATCATTTCTTGTTTTTTTCTTCACATTGCCATACTGCGACATTTTCATATTTAGCACAGAGATGCACTAGCGGTATTTGACAAATTCAACCCAACACTTATAACTGATATGAACTCTCAAATGTCTTAAAAAGAAGCACATTATGCAATCAAAGATCTTATTTCAACTAACGAAAGAACCTTCAAGAAGCAATTTTAAAAATCACGAAAGTAATTAGCCTACTTTCCGAGAAAAAAAAACTTTTTTTTTTAGAAAATTTTTATTTTCACACTATTGAAAACTAGGAATCAATATATAAAGTCAGCACATTACTCTTTTGTCATTCCATTATTCGTCAAATATAATTTTTAAAACATACATCAACACAGCATATTTTAAATTAATTATCAAATCTAATCCTTACAATTCGTCAGTAAATTAAATAAATTCATGCCTTTTCAAGAAAAGATCATTAATTGCTATTCAAAAGCGTCAGTCAAAATCACTTCCTCATATTTCCTTGTTCATGTTAAAATCTTAATGTTTTATTAATGACTTCTTTTCTTATTATACCGATGCACATTTTCGTTAAATGCAGCATTTAGTAACATTAATTTCATCTTAACGTGCACACTGGGGTAAGAAGATACTGGAAATTAAACCGGACAATAAAAAGAAACAATTTCAAAGACTCGAATAAGTATTCATAGATGATTTTAAAGATTTAATTTCCATACTCTCAATATTAAATCTTACTTATAAGAAACAATTCGAGCGAGAAAATTAATTTCATTTTCTCTTTTAATCTGTTTACACTGCTAAAGCTTCATGTCAATATCTCAATTCAAAACTGCATGTGGTAATTAATTTCCGTATTATAAACTCTTCTTATTATCTGAGAACGAATGAACAGTTGATGAATAGGCGGTGCCATTTTGTAAACGAGAAATAGCTTTATCGTCAAAAGCTGCAATATTTCGTAAATTTCACGCATAAATAGCTTTATTGAGATCTCAGCTGTTTTGCTAGGAGGGGAATTTTTATTCAAACTTGCTGCGTTTATATAGCTTAATGTGAATTTCAATTTGATTTGGATGTATGGAAGAATATATTAATATCAATCAAAATACATGTTGAGTAATAATTGCTATTAAGCAAACGTTATTTGAGAAAGGGTCGAGGTAGTATATTCATAGTTAAAACCATTATGATACACATCATGATTTATCTTAAGAAAAGCCATTAATATGTCTGGCGTTTATATTATGAGAAAACTTATATATCTTATCGTTGTTAATTCGTGCGTTTAAAGTTTATGCTCTAATAGTTAGAACCATAGTAATAAACATCATTATTCATATAACGAGAAGTTTTGTATTTTAAACAGTTAAATTTAGTTAGAGAAAGTTTATTATTTGTAAATATTAGACGAGCTAAGACTATTTTGGCTAAAGAAATTTTATATACGCGTTAAATATATCATCTAACAGCCGACTATTAATTTTATTACGACTACAAATGTTCAACTCTGTAGTCTGGTAAGTTTGAACCTAATCCAGAAGACAAGAGAATTCCCCGATGGGGAGAAATTCGCCTTCGTCGAGAACTTTTTGATGGAACTAACCCGCATTTGCGTTACATTGAGCGGAAAACCGCGGTTAACTCCCACGGTTAGCCTGACGGCTATGGACTCTAACCCATGATCCATCTACTATTCAGGATATTTTACTTTAGCACTGTGGTCGGTGCGAGCCGAATTCGGAATTCGTTTCGATCAGCCATCGCTGGGATACGGATCCGGCTCACTTTATTGAGAGGCGAGCTCTCTATCTCCTAAGCCCTTGTTTTCAAGCATAATGTCGGAACTAGTCTGGGTTTTTCTCGATTTTCAATCTCTCTACATGGTTTGTGACCCCATATTCTTTGGTAAGTTTTTAATATCTTACTACTTTTTATCATCTCTCTGAATTTGACAGTTGAATTTTAAAAAAAGTCTGCATTTTATTTATATTATGTAGGGTTACTTATATTTTTATACCTTATGGTCTTTTACTAAATTAAATAAATTTTGTTAAAATATAGCATCATTTTGTTAAGAAAAGTTCAATTATTTCATTTTATGTTTTATAACCGTCGTTGAACTGCCCAAAACTATGAATTTACGACTACTTATGTTCAACTCCGTAGCCTTGAAATTTTAAACCAATCCAGAAGATAAGGAAACTCTTGGATCAGTACTCCTAGAGGTATGATTTGTAATGGAAACATAGAGGACTTTGTGACTCAACAAATTTAACGTGCATCAGTCACCATTTACTACAAGGGAAGTTTTCGACAGGTGGGGATCAAACCCATGACCTTTTGGACAATGATTTTACAACCATCGCTGAACAGCAGACCCAATTTTTTTGGATTTACGACTTCTAATGTCCAATTCCTTTAGCCATGTAATTTTGAACCCAATCCAGAAGACAAGGGAACTCCTGGATCAAGTATTGGGAGAAATTTGCCTTCGTGGAAGACTTTTTGATGGAACTAATCAGCATTTGCGTTACATGGAGAAGAAGACCACGAGAACCACCCACTGTCAGCCTGACGGCAAGGGAATTCTAACCCATGATCTGTCTACAGCTGAGAATATTTCATGTTAGCACTGTGGTCGGTGCAAGCCGGATGCGGAATTCGTATCGACCAGCCATTGCCGGGATCGAACCCCGGTTCACCTCATTGGAAGGGGAGCACTCTATACCCTGAGCCATAGCGACTCCTTGGACAATGATTATTAAACCATTTCAATGACAGTTTTAATATATATATATCACTCTAATAGGGAAAAAAATTATCGAACGCGTGGTGCGTTTAACAGATAGCTCCAAAAAATATTCTTACGTTATTCATTTTTCATGTATTTGTTTAAAACACGCAAAAATAAATATGTATTTTTATTGACTATGTGATCAATAAATTTTATTTTAAAAAATTAACAAAATATATGCTTCTTGTATTCCTGTAAAATCCTTCTCTACATCAACTTCACACGAAGAAAATTGGTCAAATCAGAGGAAAGGTCAAAAAGGATCAAAAGAAATTAAAGGAAATTATTTCTAAGATAATTAGATACATTTGTGATTTGAAACGAAATACATTAATGTAGTGTTTCCCAAAGTGTGGTACGCGTTCCCCCAGGGGTACGGGAACAGTTTAGTTACGCGTTCTTTTGCGACATATCTTTCAACAAACGAAAATTTCAAAAAAAAAATTTAAAGCAAAGCTAGCCGTGAAAATTTACGATTACGTATTTTTCTATTGGCTATTTTTGCAGAGTTATCAGTTAATAACTAGTGGTGTCAACAACCAGTTGTGATTTTTAACTATTGTGCAATATTTTTACAGTAAAAAATACATTCATTTTTTTATTAGTGGTACACAACGTCACGAAAAATTTAGAAAGGGTACACAAAAGTCATAAGTTTGGGAAGCACTGCATTAATGCAATAAACAGTTACAAACTGTTACTTGACTACTCAAGCAAACAAGTCTCTAGACCTGTGAAACGGAGTTCAGCAAAGTTTCAGGTCTAGTGGTTAAAACGATCAGAAATAAAAATTTCTATTGCTCTATTATTGAATGTGGGGAAATCGTGATAACTCTAGCTTTATGAAAGGTAAAAATTTGATTCTACAATTTTTCAATAGCTACTTTAAAAAAAACTGCTAATGTAAGGGAAAACATTTTGGATTCTTGAACCTTCATAACTTATGCTTCTATATTTGTTTAGTTTAATCCTACATCCGATGTAACCAATTTTCTTCGTGTTATGTTGTTGTAAAGCAGGATTTTACAAGAATACAAGAATCTTTCAAGAAGAAATACCACTGTTTTTTTTCTGAAAATGCAATTTGTTGTAGTATGGATGCTACAGATAACGTGGATTTTTTTAAGCGTCTTTAAATGTTTTTTTTTTTTTTTTGCAATTTTTTAACACTCATAATTAATCTGATGAGTAATTAGGCTGTTTTGTTTAGTGCGTAAAGCATAAAATTAATAAATATTTTTGTTAAAATAATATTTTGTATATAAGCGTATTTATGCCTGAAATATCTTATTAACATATGTGGATACATAAAAATAATTTTCCTCACATTAACAAAAAATTTGCATTAAATAATAATTTCTAATTATGTTTTTGACGTTGAATTGCTTGATGATTAGTTCTAGAAATTCTTTTATCTTGTTTCAGTGAATCAGTTTCATTTTTTAAATAGCAATAGAATCTGAAAGATCACAAACTTCCAATTTGTGTAAATTTTTTTTTCCATTTTTTAGGAATTTTCACGACATAAAAAGCCACTTTAGAGTTGTTGTTTTTTTCATATAAAAACCTTACACAAAAACGAAAAAAAATATGTAGGAAAGAAACTGCTAATCACCATACAAAGACACTTATAGAAAGAAAATTTGCTACCAACATAAAAGAGAAAACATAACTCTAAATTTCTTGTAAAACCCTGTGCTTAATAACTTTACGAGAAAAATGAGATTAATGCAGATATAAAATAATTGAAATTTATAGTAAATGACGCAGATGTAATTAAAATATGCTAAACTAGTACTTAATTTCAAACATATTAATTTCAGGAAGGTTTTACACCTACGCAGTCCATTTAAGCATACGTGCTTAAACGAAACAATTAATCACTATTTCATCAATAATAAAAGTGATAAGTCAGTATTATATTTATATAATCCCAAATCAAAATTAATCATCGAAAAGGAAATCTTTAGGATTTTGAAGCCTAAAGTGATTTGGTAAAATTATTTAAAATTTTTCAATTAAATTCAAATTGAGATATAGGCAAATCAAATCACAATACACTGATTAAAATTATCAAAGAAAAGCATAATTAATATAAGAAACTAAACTATTTCTTTTGTTAGAAAGAACTTGTTTTAAGAACTTAGTAAGATTTTATTATAAGCTAAGCTATATACTTTTCCACTTAATCAGGGTTTTAACATTCATAATTACTTTTAATCTTTTACGCAGTTCATAAGCGCTATAGACCATCATAGACTTAAATCTTAAAAAACAGATCTATTATTTCCAATTGTTCTTTTAAACTTAAATAAAAATCCTAGTACAGTCTGTATTTTTGTTTTTCATTCATGTAATTTCCCTATCATTATAAGCTTTACTTAATAAATTATTTGTGTATGGATATCAAAAAATATAGCATTTTCCTATTTGAAGTAAATTATAACCCTTCTAATATATAGTTCTCTTTTCACGCTTTTAAAAATTTATTCAATTATATATTTAAATTACTGTTATTATTTTCTTCATATAGCTAAATTAAACCATTATATTTTTAAATATCAAAAAATTTTGTGATTATTATAAAAATCATTATATTAATTAATTGATATCAAAAAATATTTTGGTTCAATTTTACTATTTGAAGTAAATGATAACACTTCAAGCGTTATTATTCAAGCCATCGTTCTTATCATGATTTTAAAAATTTATTGAATTACTTATTTCAATTATTGTTATTATTTACTTCAAATAGCTAAATTAAACCATAATATTTTTGGATATCAAATAATATTCCGGTTTAATTTAACTATTCGAAGTAAATAATAACACTTCAAGCTATCGTTCTTTTCACGCTTTTAAAAATTTATTCAAAACTATCGATACTTTAATACATGTGCGTTATTACGCTGTGTATCCTTTAAATACGAAAGAGACCTTTAACGCACTTCTCTTTAAATATTCAAAATTTGAATATAAAGTTTTGTTCTTTTTCATGAAAGCTCTAAACATGTAGTGAGTCAATGCAGTAAATCAATATCTGAAAAGGAAGTCTAAAATATATATTGACGTCTGATAGAAATAATTTCCAATATATATTCCAAAAGCAACAAAGTGTGTTCTGAAAGTAGGCATCGTGAATAGTTCATTTTGCATGAACGAGAGGAACTGAATCGCTTATATTATAAGGAGGCGTTTAAAATGAAGCGACGAAATAAATGAGTTTCATGAGCACAAGAAAAAAAAAAATTCGATCGTCTTTCCTTGGTTAAACCGCCACGGGTAATGATATTTTTCTTATAAAAAGCTTAGATTTTTCCCGTTTCTTCGGATAAAGTTCATAGGATGAAAAAATATATAGCATCATGGCCATGGCTTCTTAACACGCCTTCGGCAAAACAGCTTTCTGCAATGGACAGCTGAAAATCTAATTCTAGAAATGCGTGCTTGAGTTTGTCGATTGCGAATTATTAACTCCAAGGGAAGGTTCTCACTTATTTATTGTTAGAAATAAAGTTATCTTTAGTTTCAACTTTCAAAAGAAATTATTTGAAGATATGATTTACTCGGAATGCTATTTTATTTAAATTTTTTATTGCAGTGTATATTGCTTTTTTTGTACTGAAAATGTCATAACTCTTAAAACCACATTCGTTGCAAGTCTCATTGGAATTTTTACAGACACGAAATGTGTATTGTTATAAAAGCGGAATTTTAATTTGGCTGAGTGTTTTTATGTTAAGCAGTTGTTATTCTTTGTTCAATAAAAATTTAAATGATGTGTTACAGTTTGGGAAATAAATCAAAATGCATGCATTAGTTGTGACATTTTAGGTCGATTAGGCATCACTTCACATTAAATATGAAAAATAATGCAACATTATAAACAAATTAAAAAAAATTTTTCATTTTCTAATTTTAGTTTCATTTTGATTCATTTATGTAATGATAGCGGTCAAAAATCAGGTTTAGAATGATTCAATATTTTGGGGTGACATACTCTAAGCTCTTTCCCTTTTTTTTTATTATGCATAAGAAAACATAAAGTGCGCCTAATAATAGTTTAAAACATATTTCGAAATTTAAAAAGTAAATTCTAAAAGTCAAATTAAGGTATTCGAATACCGACGTGTTACTTTGTTAAAAATGTTTCTTACTTTTCTCAGAATTTTATTTTTAAATTGCGTTACCTATATTTTTTTATGATTAGAGGATTTGAATTTCATGAAAATTGGACTTTTTTTTTCCTAAATCAACGCAGGGTGTTTTATAATGACAGCTCTAAATATATATTTTAAGATACCTTATTCAAAATGTACTTAAAAAGTATACACGTTATGGGTATCACAAATTAATATCTAGGTGAGAAAACAAAATAGCTATCCAAATCATTAAAATCACTATTGAGGAAGGTGCGATGCATACCTCAAAAGCAGTTTGATTGCCGAATGAAACTTGATGTTATTTCAACTGATTCTGTTTTCTCGAGTAATTAAAGAAATTGACAATGAGTTTCTAATTCTGAACAAACCTCAAAATGCGTGTTCAAGAATTCAATTCGAGCTGTAAGCTCAAAAAATGGAAAGAGTATGATCTGCATGTTTACGACTTAAATCGACCTCCATGCTTAAGAAAATGAACACAGCTGAAGCTGCGTGATTCAAAAAACGGACATAGTAGCTGTTATGAAAATGGAAATAGCATGATTTATCAAACTTCTTTAATGAGTATTGTAATTTCGAAGAGAATAAACTAATGAATCCTAATAAGTACGTAATGCGATATCTTTCATTAGATAAACCACTTGGTGCAGTTTATTCAATTAGTCTTTAAAAAAAGGCTTTAAAAGTAAACAGTTGTTTTTACAAGGTTGCTACAGGTCCTAAAAGTTTATAAAAGTTGCAGTAAATTTGCATAGTAGGAATTTATATTTTTAAAACTCAATTTATCTTTTAGACGAAGGCACCACCTGAAAAGTTTCATCTAGAACAGTGGTGCGCAAACTAGGGGTCGCGACTCCTGCGGGGGTCGCCAGAAGTTTTTTGGGGGTCGCCAAATTTTTATGAAATGCATTATCCCTGCATGCTGCATACCATACAGTGTACATATAAAGAGTGAAGCGCCGTCACTCACTGTTTAATTGCAATTGGATTTCCGAAATGTCACGAAATATCGAGTCAGAAGTCATAAAACGCATACAAAATTCATCTCTATTTGTTTCACAACTGGACGAGACTACCGAAGACTCAGCTTTGCCAAAAATTTTGGCTATCCGTGGAAAAACAATATCCCGTTTTATGCAAGAATGTTAATACAATTTGCATCAACGTATTTATGTGAAACTGGATTTAGCAAACTAGTTTCAATAAAAACTAAATACCGCTCGCGTTTAAACCCTGAAGATGATATGCGAATTACAATTAGCAGCATACATCCAAACATCGATGAGATAATTAGAAACTTGCAGCCACATACATCTCATTAAAGGGCAATTTACTGATTTTTGTGTTATACAAAAAGCATTTTCTTAAAATTATAAATAAAATTAATATCAGTCAAATATGATGATGTTTTTTTTCCGATGAAACGAAAGAAATGCGCGAAATATACATCGTATTTGTGAACATTTATCTCTAGGGGTCACCAAAAATTTTCTCTCTACAAAAGGGGTCGCAGTCGAAAAAAGTTTGCGCACCGCTGATCTAGAATAAGCCCAACCGCCTCGAACACAAAGTCCGGGACTGTTAATGCTGATGATTATATTTAATGATTAAATAGGTAATGAAAAGTAAGCACGAAATTCGTCGTTCAGGTGTTAAATTTGGGCTGAACATTGAAAAGGCGCATTTTTTGCTGTGTCGATTTTCTTAAACACGAATCTTGAGCTGTGTCCAAAATACAAAGCTCACCGACGTGGTATTGATGTTTTCAGTCTCTCCTTTCTCTGAATTGATTTCTTAGATTTTTATAACTATTTCTTGACCTAAACACATCGCGGTTTAAGCAATTTTTTTCTTTTTTTGAGCCCTGACAACATTTCTATTGATTCTTGAGAAAAAGACCTCCTGAATCTGAACATAACCCAAGTTTTACCACATTCTCTCATCGGTTTCTAGAAATCCCCCTTTTATATATAATTTAATATTTACAACTTTGACATTTTTATGGCAATGAATCTGATTTTAAAGAGAAAAAGAAAAACAGAACTTTTCTCATTAAATTTCTTCTTGAGATTAAGGAATCTGAACAGTTATGAATAGAGAAATTTTAAGGATATTTGCATCCAAACTAGCAACCTAATAGTATATATTTTGTCTCATAGCACAAATTGTAAAGAAGTGGCAAGGTTGCCCTGTGAAATAAATAGTAATGAGTTAGTTGACCAGTAAAGCATAATAAACAAATTAAGGGTGAAGGGTGACGTAATTGCCCAGTTTCTGGCATTGTCAAAAATTACATTTTCAACCTAGCAACTAGCAACCTAATAGTATATATTTTGTCTCATAGCACAAATTGTAAAGAAGTGGCAAGGTTGCCCTGTGAAATAAATAGTAATGAGTTAGTTGACCAGTAAAGCATAATAAACAAATTAAGGGTGAAGGGTGACGTAATTGCCCAGTTTCTGGCATTGTCAAAAATTACATTTTCAAGCTAAATTGTGCATTTTTTCTAAAGTAATTTGAAATATTCATTACTTAACTGTCCATGTGCCTGTCATCTCGAAGATGACCGCTTGTCTATCAGCTTAACTGAAAAATGCATGCCAACTATATCAGTGTTTTATATTTTACATTAAAACCGGTTTTGAACAGCCAACCTAATTCTGAGTTTACGACTATCAATGACAAAATTCATAGCCTTGTTATTTTGAACCTAATTCAGAAGACAATGAAACTCCTGGATCAAGCATTGGGACAAACTACTGTCTGTAGGAATCAACCAGCATTTGCGTTATAAATTGAGAAAAAAAGCAAAACTCTCACGGTTATCCCGACAACAAGGGGATTCTAACCCGAGATTCGTCTACCACTGCGGATATTTTGCGGTAGCACTGTGGTCGGTGTGAGCCTGGAATAGAATTCGTATCAACCAACCACCGCTGGGATTCGAACCTAGCTTAGCTCATTGGGAGGTGAATGATCTATCCTCTGAACAACCGCAGCTCCTATATAATATAGTGTATCGCAAAAAATATTTTTCATTTAAAGTTAGTAAAAAGTTGTCTTAATGGTCATACATTTACCAAAAATTATTGTGTAATAAGCCTGAGGTTTTCCTTTTCAAGCTTCTTATTTTCAATTCTCAACCCAACCTTTAGATTAGGTTTTTATGTAAATTCTGAGTTGGATAAAGGTTTTCATGTAGATTCCAGGACACAAGTTTTGCATTTCATACACATTTTTTTTTAATTGCTCTTTACTAATTTATTTCTAAACTTTCTATTTTTGGACGTGAAAACTGAAAATATTTTGCATTTTTTTTAAAACAGAAATGTTAAAATTTACCTTTTTGATCCTAATAAAGGAATTTTTTGGTGATTTATATATTTTTAAATTTGACCAAAACAATTTTTGTTAAATATGAGAACGTAGTGGATTTTCTAACGATATGAAATTTGTTTTAGTTATTTATTTTACAGTTACAGAAGCTCTGTCAATCTAATGTAAACTAGCATATTGCAAGGTATTTTCTGCTTGAATTAAAGACAAGCAGTCGATATCATGAACTTTGATGACAATTATTTATGAAAAGCTTCTAGAATTGTGAATTTTTAAAGATACATGCAAGATGCGCACCCCGTAGATGAAATATTCCGCTCATACAATTGGAAAAACAATTGCTAATTTAATGAATTCAAAAGAAAGATATTTCTAAGAAAGTTTACTACGGACAAAAATGTTTCAGTATGTGATAAAAAAATCAGAAATATTGAAAGGTTACATCTTGAGATTTAAAAAAAAAATTAGTAACGAACAAGAATTTCATCAAAACGTAAAAGAGAAAAGTAAAGATAATATTTGAAGTTAGAGTTTTTAAATAAATTCCTACTATTTTTGGGAGCATTATTAAAAATATTCGATGTTCTTTCGAGTTTATATTATCGTGGTTAGCCTGCATTTTAAATAACTTAATTCTTTTCTTTTGGAGGTGAATTCCACACCACCCAAATTGACAGAATATTTTTATCACATGCTTGTAGTGCTGCCCTCTATTAGCACTTCAACAAGATAAATAGAATTTCTATTGAAAATATGAGTCATTTCAAGAGTTAGATATTTTAAGATATTTGAAAGAACTTAGAGTCTTAATCTCAATGTCAGTTTTGTTTTAATCCAGAACGAAGTATTATTCCTAATAAAAGCATAAATAAAATTTGTACGTTTTTTATGTGTTTAGAATGTTTTTATGTGTTTTCTTCGCCGGATCAGACTTGAGGGCCCCAACCGTAAAATATTTTAAACCTAGGGTCCCATAAAGATCAGCCAGTTCCAGAAAAATTTAAAAAGTACCTTAGCACAAAAAAAGCACCTGAACCTTTACGCAATCGAAATTATCGTATTTGAGTTCGCTATTTAAGATACGGAAAATTCAGTTTCATAAAATTTGTGAATTTTAATTCTTTGAAAAATAGTTTCATAAATAAAGTAAACTAGAATAAAGAGAGATTTCTGCAGAAAAAAAAATTCGACAAATCTAATCACTTTATTACTTTTCATTCAAATTCAAAGCTTTTACCAGCGAGAGTAAATCAAATCACCTTTTTTAACATGGAAAATCAGTTTAAGGTACGCAAATAGGAGAAAAAATGTCAAAAATCAGGTGATAAAATTATACCAAATGTTGACCAATTTATTGGATGCTGGTTTTCAGATGGAGCTCTTAGATTTCTGATTTATTGCTCTTTAAAAAAAATTCAAGTACCTCCCAGTTTAGAAAATAACAATATCTAATGACAAATTAAAATACTTTATTTCAAT